>NC_042303.1:11102752-11322752 GCF_901000725.2 Takifugu rubripes | reverse complement strand
AGCTGAAACTCACTCCAGATGAGTTGCAGCCTGTGACTGTGTGAGCCTGCAGCATTTTCCTTCACACCGCCTGACGTGCACTTAATTTTGACACCACCTGGCTAATGTAGCGCATCTCTTGTCACTGCAGCACACAATCATTCTCCGTGACTCCTCATTTACTCGTAGCTCAGTTTCTTTGGGGGTCCCTGAGATTATTTTCACCTGCACCCCTGTAATGAAATTCAAAATCTGCCTGCACACACTCTACCTTCGGAGGCCACTACACATCACAGGACTCCTCCTCAGAACATCATTGTAGTCTATATTTACTCTATAGTGAGGCAGCCTGCCTCGTGATGACTCACTTCCAATCCATTAACCACCTCCAATTTTAACCACACATGTCCTTATCCGTCCACGTTCTGGCGCAGATATTGAGCTGCACTGGAGTCTCTCATCGCTTCACTTGTTTTTCTCCCTCTGATTCAGCCACAATCAAATTTAGGTTTATCACAAGTCTGTTGCATTTGTTCCTGCAGAAGGTTTAACCTTTATGTGAGCACATTTGTGTAATTTGTAATGCGCATTTAGTCGCTTGCCAACATCAGTTAGCCTCTCCTTCCCTCCTCCGTGATCTCAATAATTCATATTGCCTTCTGAGCAGAGATGCGGGCCCTGGCGGAGCTGCTCGGTCCATATGGCCTGAATTTCCTGAACGAGAACCTGATGTGGCACATCACCTCTCAAGTCAGCGAGCTAAAGGTACAAAATTATGCAAGAGTTCTGTGGATTACGTGAGAACATTAGATACCAGCTGGAGGGTCTCTACAACACCCTGCAGAATCAGAGTGTATTTTATTCTCCAAAAATCACTGATCAATAAGGTTTATCACCTGGTTTAAGGCTGTCTCTCAGGAACCTTTCATTTGCTTTATCTAAATGATCGCATTAACCTGTGAAATCTCTAAAATCATTATTCATTAAAACCCTATTTTTCGGTCAGAAACTGGTGATAGAAAACATGGACATACTGGTACAGATGAAAAACAACTATGAAAATCCAGAGAAAATGGAGGGCCTTAAAAAGAAGCTTACAGGTGAGGAATGACGGGGGATGTGTGTAATGTGGGTGTAATTACAACATCAGATGAACTACAAAGTATCAGTAATCTGGCTGTTATTCAGAGAGAATAGACTGCACAAATTGCACTAAGACATTTTACTCTGACATTTTACATTTTTTATTTTATTATAACTAGCAATAATCTTTCCTAAGATAAGAAAATAACAATTAAAAAAACAACAGTTCAGTCACCCACAAAGACTGTGTAATTCCTAGTGCCTTCTGTTGTTTTTAATTGAAACCATATTGAACTGCAGATAAGTGAGACCCTGCAGGGTGGTAATGCCGTTTCCTGGGTCCTGTGAAGGCCCCATCATGGTCATCTGCAGCAGCTGCTTTCATGTCTCTCATTTCCACTTCCAGGAGGAGAGAATGTGCTAAAGAGGATGACCATCGTCGGGGTGATCCTGTCCTTCAAATCGATGGCAAAGGACTGCCTGAAAGACGTAACGTCCATCATGTCAAGTAGAAAAGACCCTAGGGTTTAACATGTTCTGAGTGATGGGCGGGAAACTACGGAGAGTTTTTTCTTGTCCTTAAAAAACTGGTTTAATGGGGATTAAGAAAGCAAAATGGCTGATATGGTGACTTAAGTAACCAAGTAAGGAGCCACATATCAGGAGAAGAAGCATTAGTAGATTCAATAACAGACTCCAACGTTGTGCAAAAACGCAAACATCTGAAAAATGTTTATAGCCTCAATAGGTGAAGTAGATTAATATTTAGATGAAAAGCCAGGACATGAAGGAAATATATATACAAAGAAAGCTTAGAATAATAATGGATAGCAGACGATGTAAAACCAGTGCATGATCTGGGAATAAGGTTCTATCAACGTTGTGTAGGTGAAAATTTGATATATTTGTCATATTTCCTATAAAAAATAAAATATACTTTCTCCTTATATCTGGACTTGTAGATCCTGCTGAAACACTGTCCCTACCTGATGGGCCCTATTGAGTGCCTGAAAGATGGCATCCATCCCGAGGATGATATCAAGGTAAACCAGAGCTGGGCACCACCCTCTGGGAACCATATAGGTGGACAAGTTCCGAGGTTGTCTATGTACATCCACCTCATGTTATTTACAATGTTTTTATTCATTGTATGATGGGAAAATGTAGGTTAAAAGTACATCAATTCTGTTTCATTCGTCCATATTTATTTCCATTCAAGCTTTTGGGGAATTGAGCGAGCAAAAGTTAAGACTGGTGTAAATACACTGCAGCACGATGAGTCCTGCATGTCTCTTATTTAGATAGCGTTCAGCAGGAGATCGGAGCGGCTGAGATAAAGACAAACACATTCTTACTCTAGTACCCACCAAATTCCTTATCTCCCTCTAGAGCAATCAGTTTGACTCAAGCTCACCCCCTCCTCCCAACCTCCAGTTATTACGTCTGGCCTTTAAGTGAAGCATGTCCTCCGTGCCACATCCGCGGCCAGGATAACCCCAAAGACGTCAGCAGCCCTCTCCTTACTCGTGAGAGTGACTGCTGTAGGCCCCGCCCTCTCAACCACATCAGTGGAAACATTCTGGCCAGATAGCCCCACAACGCGCGCATTCCAGAAATAGGTTGAGATCCGAAGCTGCACATCAAGACAAAAGAGACCCGCTGCACATTCAGTTTCGCTCCTGCTGCTGATGCGTGAATAAGAGTAGGGTGGAGGTCAGTGGGCCACCACCTTGTATGCCTGTAAAGAACCAAAGCACAATAATCCAACCAGTATTACTTCACAACTATTCAATGGCTCCTTTGATGACAGGTGACTCTGAGTGTGTACGAGCTGGCTGCTGCTGCAGGCTGTCAATGCGACATCGACCCGACCCTCATCGCAGCCATTGGCAGCATGCAGACGGGTAAAAAAACTGCACAGATTCTGGACACAAATGCATCCTCACACACATATTCACATACAATTATCATGTTTCCTCTCCAGACAACACCTCCCCTGATGAGGAGTATAAGCTGTTTTGTCTGCTGCTGCTCTACATCGCCGTCTCCCTGCCGACCTTGGCTTCGGACCCCAACTCTCTCTTCAGCCGGGAGCACGGAGGTACGCTTTGGTGTCCAGCTGCTACAAACTGCGTGACAGTAATTTGTCCCCAGTGGGCTCTCCGCTGAATGCTAATGGCCACTTGTCTGTAAATTACCAGCTGCTGATAACAGACACTTTACCCTGTAACACTTAAGTGCCATTAGAATCTCTGCGTATCATATTTTCCAGAACGACTGATCAGGTCTGCAGGAAAGTATGCTGCTTAAGGAGAAACACATTTTTGTTAAGAGCCGCCTGTTTACCGACACAGTTGCTCTTGGCCTGCAGCCCTTTGTGCCAAAATGTTTGTCTTTGAGTCTGGATTGCAAGATTATGAGCAGCTGATGGCCGAGATTTTAATCAAAGGGACCGGCGGCAACTGTCGCTGGTTATTTTACTTTGCTTTATTTTCCATTAACATGCTTCACATAGCTTTAACCTTTGAGCCTTAATGGAGGATGGAGTCAAAGTCTGCCTAATTGCCAGACTCCAAAAACATCTCCGTGGTTGAGGTTAATGGGATAGCTGCTCACCGAGGTGCTTTTGTCACTTTTGTATTTTTATGTTTCCAGGACACAACAACAACATCCACTGCTTAGCTGGAGCTATCAACAATCTAAGTGCGGCCATGTTCACTTTCCTGAACAAAAATATTGAGCAGCACATGAAAGAGTTTCTCCTGGTGAGTATGAGATGTTTTTAAGAAAGACTGTGGTGCTCAGGAGTCAAATACTGTCAGGAAAATGCACCTTTATGGTGTGTTTTGGTGGGGACTTTTCATAGTTGATCTAAATGGAAGGGTGGTTCTGAAAACTGTAGGAAAACGTTTGAGTTTGACAGAGCACACAGATGACGGTGGCAGAGATAAACAACTCTGACAACATTTCAGCCCAAGAGTTTTCTCAAGACTCTACCAACCTTTGCCCCAAAGGAGGTCGAGTCCATCAGTGTGAAAATGTTCCATTTCTTTGATCTGCCTTCAGCGAACTGTGTGTCGTTCCATAGATGGCCTCGTCCGCCCTGCTGCAGTTGGGACAAAATGTGGATAGAACGGAATGCAAAAACAGAGATTCTGTCTACCTGCTCTTACACAAGGTGAGCTCGCCTTTGCCAGATCCTTTCTGTGAACATGTTCATACATTTTCTCAGCTGTGCACTGAACTGTTGGTCTTGTGTTCCTATTTGAATGAACAGATTTAGCAATGATTACTTCACTACAGTCCATCTTGCCTGTGTTGGCTCAAAATTACACCAAAAAGTGTTTTTTCAACAGCTTTAGTTGCTTCAGTTCTTCCATTTCAACGGCCCTAAATCCACTTCTGAAGAGTTTTAATCTGTTTTCATACTTTAATATCTTATGTAATCATCATCCACCCATTTCAGAGGCTGCAGGCAGACTTTAATAAACCAGCAGCTCAACAGCGTAACACTAAATGTGCTCGACGAAACTCCAGCCAAGGAAAAAGCTGAGCTGTAGATAGCTGACTAAAGTGTAATAACAGCAGTCTCATAAGTGTAATGCTAGATACATTTGACAAATTCTGCATAAAATATTACAAAGTTAGTGTTTAGAAGGGTCGGGTTCTGGTTTGGGCCTGGTTTTAATGTTAAACTGGAAAGAATGTCGGATACTTGAACGGTTTTCTCTTTTATTACCTGCTGGCTGATTGACTCAGATTGTGGAAGAATCTCCGTTCTTGAGTCAAGACATGCTGGAGAGCTGCTTCCCATATGTTCTGCTCCGAAACGCCTACAGGGAGGTCTACCGGGCCTTCGTCATCACCACTGGCTGACCACTGTGTTCAACACTTTATGTGTTGTTTGTATTTATGTGTCTCATTCCTCCTGGTTTGCACACTCTAATCACAATAATATATACATCCTGTTCCTTCTTAATGTTGATAATCTCATCTGTGATTCAGCTCTTACTGTAGCAAACAGGCCCAGTTTTAATACTAAATGTTCTAAATCCATTAATCAGTGTAGATTCTTATTAACATCAGCTTATTTTTCACTATTGTATTTTTTATTTTAGTTATTGCCATAATGGGTGCCATGACAACAAGAAAATATATTTCATCTGATTAAACTTCAAAATCTGTGTAGAGAATTTGAAAGTATTTAGCAATAAAAGTTCAACTCTACATCTAAATTATGAATAAAGTTATTAACAACAGTATGTTCTTTTCTTGTTTTTTCTTTTGTCAGCCATCCTTTAATACACCGCCTCTCCACGTTCCCTCACATGACAGCTTCCACTTCATTTTTCATGTAGAGTTAATACGACCCACTCAACTTTTACAGAGCCAAAAGTACTCGTTGCTAATTTTAGATGCTAACTTTGTGATTTATTTATTTTGTAACCAGCACCATCCCATCCTCTTCCCATCTCCCTTCCACTCAACATTTTCTCGGGCTACAATGTTTGATCTGGTTGCCACGCTAGAGATAAATGTGTGTGCGCATGTGCGTATGTCTTTCACACAAGAGAGCATGAGGTTTAATTCCCAACACAGGTGACATTTGTGCACAGAAAAGCAAGATGAACTGGGAGCAAAAGCAAAATGGAATTGTGGCTGAAAGAGCAAATGTCTCTTTACAATCACAAACACAAAGCTTCAATTTGAAAGTGACAAAAGGTGCAATGCTCTTATTTTGTTTCGTCATTTTTCCCATTACGCACCAGTCCGATGTGTGAACTGTCATTTCCTGTGAGAATGTGACACTTCATCTCTAACCAGCAGCAGGTGGGAGGAGGTTTCCCCTCCTATCTATCATTTAGTTTAGTTTTTTAAGCATTTAAAAACAGTGTTGTACATTATAACATTAGAACACATCTGTGACATTGTGTTTTTGCTTTTGATGCATCAAGTTACCGATGGTTGCCATAGCTGCGAATGCTCAAACGTGTTGCCACAGTGGATCTTGTCCCAAGACAGTAAAGACACTTAATGGTTGAAACTGATTGTGCTAGTGTGTCACCCAGCATCTCTCCTGCAGACAGGGAGAAACACACACACACACATTCACACAGACTGCAAACGCCCCCAAAAAAAGAGTATACACACACACATCACCAGACGTGTGAGTGAACGTAAACACAGAGCAACATAGATTAATGTAAGCGCTAGTGCTGTACACACATTCAAGAGTACACATTCTGGATTTAGATTGAGCATGTCTTTAGCATGTTCAATCTTGCATGTGGTCCAAAGCGGAGTTCAGAGGTCATGACACCGACTAGCAGGAACCGCACAGCTGCTAACAGACAACTCCAACTCAAGACATGGAGGATAACATTGGAAAGGTAAACCTGTTTTTTTGTTCTTCAATCTTTAAAGTGTACCATTTTTACATTACAATTGACATTTTTTTTATTTTATAAGGAAATGCTTTACTTTTTTACTTTACGTTAGATTGCCCGGCAGATTTTAGTTCTGTTTTTAGTATTTTAATCATCAGCATACAAAAAATTAAATCGGACATATTAGCTGGGTGCTAGCAAGCAAATGACCATGTTTATAGATTAAACCTAGGAAAAAGAACCCCAGGTATCACCCAAAGTGTCTAATTCCCAAAGCTGTTTGACACCATTTCCATTCAGGTTTTCTGCATGTTGTGTTTGAGGCTCCTCTTTGAAGCGCGCTGCTGATTTGAGCGCGTTTTCTGCTTTTATAATCAGCAACTGAGTCCAACATTCCATGTATGGCATTGTTCTGTGCGAACGTGTGGAGGGATCAGAATGTGCCCTGAGCAGACATTCAGACCTTGGTGTCAATATAAGAATAATATGCAAAGATTATTCAACAATAAACAAAGAACAGTAACGATACAGACGATGATGGTACGTTAGTAAGGGCCGAGCTCCAGGAGGGGACTTTGTTGTTGGGTGTGTCGCGTGTTAAGTAATTTCGTAATTAATTGTTGATTGCACTTCAGGGGTCTGTGGTTGTTTAGTGTAGCCCTCTTGAGGCTAGATTTAAGTTGTCGAGTTTTCAAACGTTTATAAGATGCAGGTGGTCAGGTCAGAACACATAGTTGGGATTCTAGCTTCCTTTTATTTTGCCTGGCAGAAAATAAAACGTTCTCCTCGAATCTGTGACTTCAACAACAACATTCTCATGAAATTAAGTCAGTAATATAAAACTCTGTCGGGAAGGGGGGGGGGGGCAGGGAGGACTAATAGTTAACATATGACTTCGATGTGAAGGTGCAGGATTATTTTTATTTAGGAGGAGCCGGACCAGGAAGCACAAGATTTTGGGAGGGGGCGTGTGGGGTGTCACAGGAATATGCTCATGTGAAAAACATGATTTCAATTTGGAAAGAAAGAAAGAAATTTGTCTTCTTTGAACCCCAACATGGCGCAGTGGTGTAACCGTTAGTGCTATTGCCTCAGAGCCAGAAGGTTGTGGGTTTTATCCCCAATTACAACATGTGTTTCTGGGTTCGTTAGTGTGTTCTCTCTGTTTGGGGTTCCTCTGGGGGCTACAGTTTTACCCACCATCAAAAAGCATACATTTAGGTCGTTGCCCCTCCCACAGTCGGGTCCCAGTCTTGCGACCGTCCAGTCGAGGGCTGTAAACAATTAATTGCCCCAGGGGAACAAATTAATTTTTTTTTAAAAATCAGGATGTTTGAAGCATATTTAGAAAGAAATGGGATAAACTACCTTTTTCCAACCATTTACTTGTTGAAAAAAGCATTTAAACTTCAAGAAAATAAAAATGATCATCCTTCCACTTGATGTGGTTCCCGTGAAGACCTGGGCGACTGACTGATTCCTTTATTTTTAAACCTCAAATTAGGATTTCAGCCTCTGAAGCACAGGAGCTGTGAGTAGTTCCTGGTTGACGAGTCTGGGGGGACAACAGAGGGCGTGTGTCCGTCATCATCACAGAGGGACGGAGAGGCTGATGGATGACAGGAGGGAAAACTGAACAGAAGAAAATGGCTGGCAATAATCCAAGAGGACTCGTTTTAATTTCTTTTTTTGATGATGAGGGAGGATTTCATGTCGCTACGTTACTCATCTTCATGTTTTAAGTCATGTCAAAGAGCATGGGAGCATGAGAGTCAGGCTGACCCAAAGCAGGACAGGACAGGAGGGAGCCGGACGGCAGGCAGGGGTTTTTCCCAAGCTACATTCTCCTGTGACTCTCACCAAGCTATTAAAAAAATACCCTTGGATTAGGAACTGTAAAAGTCTTTGGAGATGGCTTTCATTGTCTTCTCTGGCCTGTTTTTTTTTTCTTATTCCGCATTTCATTTGATGTAAAACTGCATCGTAATGGGATGCAGCACAGCCCCCCCCCATCCTTTGATACTGATTTTATAAATCTACAAAGAAAACTGACTCAACCATTAAAGTTATTGACGTTTAGATCTGAGAGCTGCAGCTTCCTCATCAACGTGCAGGCCGAGTCACGCCGTCTGACCCAACAGAACTCTGGTTTTGTCCCGCACATTTAGTATGCGCGTCAGTCTCGGGACTAAAGTTGACCTATGGGGCTGTTGTGGGTGGCTGCGGAGGACAAGCTTTGTTTATATGTTTTGCTTTGGGCGACTCTGGCGGTTTTTCTCTGAAAGACTCTCTCTGTAGTTGCCTAATTTGCGGCTGCGGTGGAAAATTCTCATTTGGGATTTGGGTACACATGGCTTGAAAGCTTCGCAGTCAACACTTCATCAGCGAGTGAGGTCAACACACTCGCGGCTCACACAACAGCTCCACACACAAACACTCACCCTCTCTCAACCCTCCACCCCCAACACACACTCACACATACTGACACACTTTAGGACTTCCTGACCAATCAGAAGAAAGTGGAGTAGGTCCCACCAGAAGTGGGTGGGAGGGATGTTGAAACAGAAGTCTGTCTCAGGACACACTAAGTTTTACATGGCTTGGAGAACTTTTCTGTCAACTATTTCTTGGATTTAAAAAAAAAGAGGGGGAAAAAATAAAAACAAACTCTGGAGTCCATTAGCAAGTAGCTTGGATGTGGAATGGCCGAACTGCTAAGAATTCGTAAGAAAAGGCTGCAGATCCCCATCTCTAGGTAAGAAAGAGGGTTGGTGCAAATATCATGTAGTAAATGTGGATTTATATTATATTGAGTTGCCGTTAGTCTGTCTCATTCTCATCATAATGTGATAAAAATACTACAGATAACAACAGAGCCGCCCTCAGATTTGATTTTACCGATTTTGTTTTACCGTGATTAATATCCTCAAAAGCAAAATTTTCTGAATGAGAGGCTAATTTAAACATTCTGAAAAACACATCTGAAGCAGGATTATTTCTCAGTGTCACCTGCAGTAGAAATTTGAATGCATCTCTTTCTCATGCTTCTTGTGTGGGAGGGAAATGCTCTGAGGTAAGCGGTCATGTGGCTTTATTTTGGCTTACGTGCTGATGTGATGGTGTCTATAAGATTGCAAGATATTTTCTTGATTATATTTTCAGTACTGGCACACTTCTGACAGCATCTTGGTCCTTTTTTATAGGGTTTTGTTTTTTGTTTTAAATGAAATATTGGGCCTATCTGACATAAATGTACTGTTTTCATTTATTCTTTATATTTTTAACCACAAAATCTGTTTTTTACAGGGTGCGCGTGCATCTTCACTATGCACCTAATATGGATAATGTTATGAAGTGTGTAGATTCAACAGAGCCAGAGCCAAAAGAACATTTGTCTCTATACACAAAGTTTCTGAAGCGCACTTGATGAGTAATTTCCTTTAAATGTCCTCCCAGAAGTGTTATTTCTCCAAGGAAAGGTCGTCATTATCAGAAAAAGATTGCTTGACATTGAGAAAGCGAGCTCTGGCATTCTGATGCCTGCTATTTTTATGACTCGCAGCCTCGCAGAGCCCTCGCCAGAGTGATAAACACTCCAAAAGCTGTGAGCGCTTCATGCGCGGGAGTTGGCTAGGGTGCAGCATGTCTGCTCGCAGCACCATATGGGCGGACTGAGAAATGAACGGGTCAAACCGCTGAGGAGAAAACAACGCCTGATTCCTGCTGACAGAGTCCACTGATATCAAAGCATTTTGGGATTTGACAGAGAGGCTAGTTTGCATTAGCGCACGGCAGGGGTTCACACTGAGAGGACCCAGCTCTCCCAGCATTTGCCTTTGCTGCTGGGCAGCAAAACATTTCCCACAGTTCTGTGTCGTAGTTTGATTAGAATACTATAACTATGGTTAACTATGGTTTAGTCATAGAAGCCACTCTGGCTTAGATTTAGATGGATGGATTGTTGTTTTCAACTGTATGACAAACCTCCTATGACCTCTCTGCAGGTTTACTTGGATACTTTTTGATTTTCAATTATTGCTGTTTGTCAAAGAAAACTTTTATTTAAAAAAAAAAAAAAACGTTATTCACAGGCATTATAGATAATATTACAGATAATTTAGGAAAAGAACAATGATTTATTAATTTTACTGTTCAACCCACTAAACCTGGGGTTGTATATGTTTTCCTCAAAAGTACAATTTGGCACCAACGACCCCCTTTTTGGCTTTAAGAATCACAGTTTGGCTTTATTAAGAATCACTTCTGTTTCCTCAGGCTCAGGAGCATCCTGAAGCAGCTGGAGGAGAAGAATGTCGACTTTGAGGAAATAAAGAAAAACCTGGATTTTACGGCGTCGTTACTCGAGGCTGTTTATCTCGACGGAACAAGGTAGAACACTGAAGAGGATCTTTCCCGAAGTTTTTGGTTGATGAAAGATTTTCTAGCTTCTCACTTTATGGATCTTTTGTATTTTCATGTGGGTTTTTTTTTTAAGGGAGACCTGGAACTTTTTCCAGCAGACGAAT
This sequence comes from Takifugu rubripes, assembly GCF_901000725.2. Lineage (NCBI taxonomy): Eukaryota > Metazoa > Chordata > Actinopteri > Tetraodontiformes > Tetraodontidae > Takifugu > Takifugu rubripes. The sequence goes on along the minus strand of NC_042303.1, from coordinate 11,311,777 downwards.
GCGTCACCGGTCTCAGAACATGCACATATGGAGCATTCACACTCACAGTCACACCATTCACACCGACATTCACACCTACAGTCAAACCGGACCTGCACGTCTTCAACTGAAACCACGGATTTGACACAGAGATCACACAAACAAAAAACATGACCATAAAAAAAGGTTTTGACTCATTTAGATTAAAAGTTCTCACACCTCACCTCAGATGTTTTTATTTCAGTTGTATTCTGTTAGTTGTAGTTCCACACTCTTTTCTCAGCCCCAAACAAGAGTTTGGTAGAGACAGGTACATCTGGCTGGTTGCTTCAAGTATCCAGTATCAACTGGTGCTGCTACAGTTCTGACCCTGACTGAATCTAACTGATCTGGGCCTTCAAAAATACCCCTGACACAAGTTATTCTCCCTAGAGGGAACATGGCTAAGTATCTTAGTCGAACCTTTTCCCAAACCCAAATCCACTGAGATACACAAGATAATAAAGCAAATTTGACAAAAACTGATTGTATCAGTTGGATGTGGTTGGTTACAGTTTTCAGACGTTGACCCAGAGCAACAGCGTCGCATGAAAACCAAGAAAATTTGGTATCATTTAGTTCAATGCGCGAGGAGGAGGAACTCCTGCCGTTCGTAACATCTTGACTATACGTAGCCTGTTCTGCTTTATCTCCCCACCGTTCTCCTGCTTCGACTCAGACAGTGTCTGGAGACCGAGGATGACCTCCAGCAGCTGCAGTCCGACGGAGTTCCCGCGGAGGTCACAGACTGGCTGGCATCCACCTTCACCAGGAGGGTTCGGCAGCCGGCGCGGCGCTCTGATGAGAAACCCAAGTTCCGCAGCATTGTGCACGCGGTGCAGGCTGGGATATTTGTGGAGAGGTGAAAGGGAGCGTTTATTTCTTCTAGAGTTGTCAGGTTTTTCTCCCCTGCAACGATAACAGCCGCTGCAGAAATGAGCCAATCGGTTCTACTTAGGGCCGATAAATTAATGGAAGGTTTATATTAAAGAATCAAATTGTGAATAAGTGATGCCTGTGTTTTTAGTGTACCTCTAATATAAACTTGCTGTTAGAGAGAAGACAACTGTGAAATATTAGCCTCTCTGGGGTTTTTTTTTTCTTTAAACATCCTTCCAACAGGGACAGACAGGATTTCTATAAACACCCCGTAAGACAAGACCACTGCTCAGCATCAACATTCAGACTTTAAACCGACTCAACATAAACATTTCATTCCTTCAGGATGTTCAAGAGGGCCTACACGGCGGCCCTGCCAGACCAGCCCGCAGCCGTCGTAAACTGCCTCAGGGTGAGACTCCGCTGACAAACCTCTCTGTGCATCTCAGAAGTCGCGGCAAAGCTCGTGTGCATCAATGCTACGTCCGTCTCCTCTGCAGGATGTTGACCGCTGGAGCTTCGACGTGTTTGCTCTGAACTCAGCCAGCTCCGATCGCGCTCTACAAACCGTCTTCTTTGAGCTGATCGCCAGATATGGGCTCAACGGTCGCTTTAAGGTCTTCATCTATGATTTTTGAGCCTCCTCAATAATATACGGAGTCTACTGTACATACATTCCATTTCAATATGTCATCATTCTATGAAAAAATGCTCCAGTAATTTAACTACAGTCGACTTCTGTGAGAAACCTGGAATCACTGATATAATCTGACGCGCGGGCGTTTGCTAAAAGGTGTTTCTTTCAGGACGCCGTGACCCTTTAAAGTGTAACCTCGATTCCAGTCAATTCAGCCTTCTTTTCTGGGCCTGGCTTTTAAACACAGAATTCCATAATTATGTGCTGCAATTTTGCAGATCCCCATCTCATGCCTGACTGAGTTCCTGTCTGCAGTGGAGAGAGGATACTGCAAACACAACAACCCTTACCACAGCCATGTTCATGCGGCTGATGTGACCCAGACGCTGCACTGCCTGCTGCTGCGCTCTGGCCTTGTGGTAAAAAAATAAATAAATATAATTATTCTGTACTTATTTGAAGGATAAAGAGTATGTTATTATCCTGATAGGCCACAAATCCCTCTAAAAGACCAAAACCAATGGTAAAATTGGTCACAGAAAAGCCTCTAACATCTTTAAAACACATTAAAAACCGCCTTAACACAGAGAACACACAAACCTTCCTATAGTGGCTTTATTGCTTTAATCTCATATAAATGTAAGTGGTCATGTGACCCTGCAACCAGTACTGAGATGATGTTGTATGAAACATGATGACATGAGGCGCCATATTAGCAAAGTTAGCATTTTATTACCAATTCTTGCTGGTGTACTATTCTCCCTAAGAAGTAACGTTCACGCCACAGTGCAGCACATGCGCTAATCATGTCTCATCTCTACTCAGCACTGGCTGACAGAGCTGGAGGTGATGGCGTCGCTGTTCGCCGCAGCCATCCACGACTACGAACACACGGGAACCACAAACAACTTTCACATTCACACAAAGTAAGCCCCCCTTGTTTTACTGAAAGATATTTCCGTTACTCCGACCATAGGGGCTATTAAAAAATAAAAGATAACATTTATGTCAGCCACCAGTAGAATAGTCCAGCAGTTTTAGGAGAAGCACTCTGATGTAAGCACATGTTCATGGAAGGACACGGTATTTTTAGATTTCCTATTTTTTCACCCACATTGGAGGGTAGAAGAATGCAATCTCTTGTCACCCATCAACATACTGTGCTTTTTTTGGGTGTAAACATTTGTGTATAATAAAACAACACATGCTGCTGTGTATGTCGTTGGGTTAGACATTAGTAAAACAGGTTCTGATTAAAGCATGCCGAAATAAAGTAGAAAATTAAACAAAGAGAGCTGAAGGCAACTGGATTGATGATTGATCACGCATAGCCACTTCCTCTTTTGTGAACGTGCGAAATCTTGCCATGTGTTTGTCGTTTGTCGTGACCAGAATTGGGCGCCATGGCAACAATTTTAACACATTAACAATCAGGGAAGGAGCTCATCTGTCAATCAGAATGAGCCACGGTTGCTTGTTTTTACATTGCGTGTTTAGCAGTTACACAAATTAGTAGTTAATCAACTTGCTTTAGCGTATTATTAGTACCCACAGGCACAGTTTAATCACATCTCGCTTCTTAAGCATTTCATCCCTTCTTCATGTAGCGCCTCTGCCTCCCCTCACCCAAATGGAGCAGCTTTATTTTGCTAATCTCACGGACTGATGCACAATCTGGCTCTTGTTTCCACCAGGTCAGAGTTTGCTTTGATCTACAACGACCGGTCTGTGCAGGAAAGCCATCACCTGAGCGCAGCGTTCCGCCTGCTGCAGAACGAGCAAATGAACATCTTCGTTAATTTGACAAGAGAAGAATGGATGTAAGACAAGCATGGCTACGCTAACAGTGCAGACATTCCCTGTGCATGACAAAGGCCTAATCCAGTATAGAGTTTTGTTCCATTGTTCATGGATTTCTAATGAGAGAAATGATAATCTAAGTAATCAGCGTTCTAATAAAGGTTGTAATTGGTGTTTATTAACCCCCAGTACAATTAGTGGGTTTTTATTTTATACATGTATTCGTTGGACGAGGACAATATTGTTAAATCCATCAGCTAAATGCTTCAGCTCTGCAGACGCCACCAAACATAAATGCCAGCAGCATACTGAAAATGACTTTTATAGCTCCCAGGGTTGCCATGGGAATGAAAGAATGCAATAGGGCATCTATAAATGGTCCAACCTCATGTAGTCCTCCTGTTCATGCCGCACAGGGCATTTCCTTAATCCAAGGTCAACAATTTAACCACCCATTTTTGTGCACAGGGAGCTGCGCTCGCTGGTCATCGAGATGGTGCTGTCCACAGACATGTCCTCCCATTTGTCCCAAGTAAAAGCCATAAAGGCCTGTCTACAGCAGCAAGAGCGGTAATTTTGCTGTGGGTCAAAAGGTTGCTGAATGATGGAGCTGAGGAAGAGAGGGAGATGCTAGCGTGGCTCAGGTCTGCGTTATAAAGGTGCTGTGAAACTGAAGACCAACAGGTCTCGTGCTTTCTCCAACAGGATCGACAAGCCCAAAGCGCTGTCTCTGTTACTCCACACGGCCGACATCAGCCACCCATCAAAGCCCTGGCCGCTGCACTCTCGCTGGACCAAAGCACTGATGGAGGAGTTCTTCCGGCAGGTAGGAAATCTGACGTGTGACTGTTGGTGTTTGAAGGATGAGGAGATTGATTTATGCTTCTCATTAGCCAATAGATGGATATGAGGGTGGCTAAGATCAATTTCCATCCAAGTAGCTTAGCAACACTACCAGAAACAACCATATAAAACAACAGCGCCACTGTGTTTGGGTTGTGCTAAACCAGGTGTGCAGGACAGTTGGGAGACAAAAGAAGACATGACCTTATGTTTATATTTAATACAGAGAATTGGAATTTTTTTTATTTTAAAAAAGGCACAATATGATTTTCAAAAATGTTCTGTTTGTGTGCATGATTAGGATTTCTTTTTATTTAGGATGCTGCTGTTCATGTGGTTGTCACTGATTTCTTTAGTTGAGACACCGTTTTATGTCCTAAAGTTGTTATCTAAGATGAAGTGGCACAGATTTCCAACAAAGAAAAGAAAAACATTTGTAATCTTTGCTCCACAGACGTGTTCTCCTTCAGTTCTTATATTTACAAGATGCATTTGTGTTCTAAACAGCTGAGACTGTTCTGCTCTCTTCTGCTGAGTTACTATAAAGAGTTTTACTCCGATCTTCAGCTCTTCTGCTGCTCCTTCATATCCTGGCTGTCTCTGTCAGCCTCTTATCCTCACCTGAATAATGACTCAAGAGGCTGAAATACCTCGCAATATTGTTGATGACTCAGTCTCTCGCGAAAGCGCCCTGGTCTCGTTGAAACGGTGCATCTTTTGAAACCTTCATGGAAACATGAGCCCATACGTGACATTTGGTCAGATTCCCATCGCTCCGTCCAAAAAGAACGGCTAAAAAAGCAAGCGTTTTTAGAACCTCCGTTGCCTGCTGAGCTGTACAGAAAGACTAATATGGTTCCCTCTATTTGCTCCCTGGAGTGGAAGAAGAAATAGAATAGAGGAGGTGTGGGCTGTTCACTCTGCAAAACAACACATGAGAAGTCTCTTCCTGCTAAGTCTTTAAAGTTTGCCCTAAAACACTGAAGTGATTCTCGTATTGGTATTATTTGAACATGACAGCAGGTCTGAGGCGGTGAGTGTTGGAATCAAATAACCTTTCGAAAGCTATTTTCAGGGCTGTGTGGGATGCCCTTTAAAATATCTCCTCTCTCCTTGTCTGTCTTTGTGAGGGCGATAGAGAGGCGGAGCTCGGCCTGCCTTTCTCGCCTCTGTGTGATCGCAACAGCACGCTGGTAGCCGAGTCCCAGATCGGTATGCAAACCCTTCTCTCACCAAACTTTCTGCTAAAAGATCTACTTCCTGTTCGTGTTTGCGTCCTGCATCATGTCAGCTGAAATGCACAAGTTATTATTTCTTGTTCTACTCCCGCAGGGTTCATAGACTTCATCGTATACCCCACATTCTCACTGCTGACAGACATGGCTGAAAAGATCGTTATACCTCTGGTGGAGGAGAATCCAGGGCCACCAGACCCTTGCAACAGACACAGGTGACACACATAATAGGCTTGCACCTTGCTGGGGCAGCCCACCTCAACCATATAGAAAAAAAGGCAAAGTTGAAAGGTTATTACCAGTCTATTTTCCCCAGTAATCTTTGGAGGGAGAGCTCCAGAGGGCTGCAGTGGAGTCTCGCCCACATCACGGCCGAGCTGGTCAGCTTTCGCTCCACGTGGACACGACACACCGAGGACAACAAGTTCAAATGGAAGGAGAGTGGCTGCAATGGTAGCTTCCAAATTCTTGTCTGCTCTGTAACAAATCTGACCGTCACGCTTGATTGATGACGACGGAAGCTTAGCTAAAAAGACCAAATCCCAGCCATATAAAGCATCGTGTTCATTTACTAGACTTTTCCATGGAATGATAAATTTACTTCCCTCTTGATATAAAGGGCACATTTAGAAATTTACCTCAGTTGTTTCACTGCATGAGCAAATATACCGTTGGTTAAAGGGATTCTCTTCCTCACACAATGTTTGATCGCGTCTTTACGTTGTTGAGGATGAACATGGTTTTAATAAGTAGCAAAGTGCAGCTTGTCATCAGTTTTACCCAATAAAATTATTGTCCATCAAGTCCCTCAACCAAGGTTATGGTTAGAGGACAAATTCCATTCCATTTCTGGACTTTTTAGATATATGTTAGTCTGCTTCACCCATTTTACTGAAAGTTCACAGAGAGTTGATAAGAAGCCGACCATTAGATAGCGTTCGAACTGGAACCGCAGGACAAACGACATATGTGCGTGTAACAAAAATTGGCTCTATGTTAAGTCCTCAGGGCCCCCTGGTAGTCTGCAGCCCCTGGCACTGGCCTGTTTTTGTTATTGGTCATGTTTTCCTCTGTTGCTCCTCAGAGATTATTTATTTTATAAATTTATTCCACCAAAGGAAGCTTGTGAACTTCAGTGAATCGGCTCTAAAGATGCGAGTGATGTATGTTGTTTTGACAGAATAATCCCTCTGCTCCACCATCTTTCTAATTAGATTTGGGACCGGCGGTTGTTTTGCGGTGATGTCACAAGGAGATTAGCAGATACCGATACTGCTCCCCTCGGCGATTAACAACATTTTCCAATGCCTCTTCCAATCTCCTGCCTCCTGCAGGCTTCTCAGACCCCAGCGCGACGAAGGACGAGAGATCCAGGGAAGAAGACCAGTTCTCGCAAGGCCGCACCACCGACACAGAACCGTAGACGCCATGCGTTCTAGAACGAGGTTCGCTGAGGCTCATGCTGACTCACAAAGAGAACATGGCTATAATGACATGTCCTGTTAATGACTGAGGGGGTTGGACGGGCGGTTTTAGGATTTAAGGTTAGCAGCACATTGATGTCCTAACGTCTTATGTCTCATGCTGTAACAGAAAGCCTACATGCTGGTCATGTTCAACAGCCATGTGCATGGGATTAATTTAAATTTGCCACCTCTCACTCATATCTTTGTAGTTTGGCCTGTACACAGCTCAGTTTTAACCAAGCAGTTAATATCGACATTGTGGTCTCCTCATCGTTCCTTAAGAGGTTGGTTTTCTTGATGCTGTGTTTTGATTAAAAACATTTTCAAAGCGTTCAAATGCAGCGTGAAATGAATGTGTGTTGTGACCTGATCTCTACACTGTTGAAACTCACACTCATACCTGCCGATCTCCCTTCAGACAAATTTAAAATTGTCCATTTTAATTAAAATGTTTTTCACATCTTATACTAGAAATGTCCAGATTAAGTCTACAATAACTCCATTGTAAATAGTAAACCTATGAAAAGCCATTGGATGTTGCTCTGACAGCTGCAATTCATCATTTGACTTCATTTATCCTAAGTTAACCTTTATTTCATTATTTAACATGGGTGTTAGTTCTCTGCTCTCCCAGCTGGAGGAGCTGTGGTGCAAACTGGGAGCTGTGGCTCCAGGATTCCAGGCCAGATGGGGAGGCCTCCTGCACCATTATTCCAGCAGCTCACAATCATCTTAGCTAGCTTTCTTTATCTAATTTTTAGCTTTTCTCTGCAGTACTTATTTTCACAGGAGTTTGTCTTCAAGCCATAAATCTGTGCTGAAATCAAGTTAAATTTCTGCAGTGTCATGAAGTAGACAGCAAATGCAGTTCTGCATATGAAAAATGTATGTTTTTATGCCCCTAACTGAATACAGTGAATTATTTATTGTAAGAGTTTCTATTTTTAGAATACAGTCAGCAACTGCTAAGTGCAACACCAGTGACGTAATGTCATTGGGGGCTTTTTCAGAATATTTTGATCTTAGAGGAAGACGATAAAGATTTTACTGATGATGATCAGGGACTATACGATATCAGTTCAAAAAACTTGGCTCAGGTCAAAAATGGCAAAACACCAATGTAACAATTTACATATTTTTATTGTAACAAACAAATTTAGTTTACATACATCATCAACAGTCAATTCAAGTAAAACTGAACAAAATTCACCGTCGCTTTAACCCAGTTACTGTTGCCGTTTTTTGAAAAATGAGAAGAAAAAAGCAAACATCACACTACCCATGATTAAATGATGCGTGTGGGGACGTTTTCGCCTCTATTGTTCTTTGTGGATATTGTGGTTAGTGTTCGCGCTGCAGTTGAGCTGTTCCAGTGACATCAGAACTAACGTGGTTCTAGTTTCCTATTGTGTTAATGTGAACGTTATGGAACGATTGTCATTATATACATAATAAATCTGCTGATGCAAATGAGGGGACATCACACACTGTTGACTTTTTAACATCCTCTCACTCACGGGAGCTTTAAAATCCTCGATTAATTTACAAGTCAATGTTTTGCTGCACTTCCACTTGCAGGCTGGAAGGTGGACATTCTTAGACTGCGTTCAAGTATCAATTTTTTTCCAGTGTTTACGTGATGTTTAAAGCACTGTAGCGAACAGGCTGAAAATAGGCATTTATGGTTTGACGTCATGTGGTCACTTTTCTCCACTAATGTCATTGAGCAAATAAGGTGCAGGTATTGACTTGTGTTTAGTGGACGGAGTCTTCAGTAAAACGCTTCAGATTGTGGAAAAACTTCACCCCCTGGCAACCGCGTCTGTTGGGATAGAAACTGCTTTGAGCTAGCACCGAAATAACACCTGTGTTAGCATGGTCAGCTAAAAGTTTAACTTCTTTTAGATTTAAAAAAAATGAAATGAGGGTCAATTGCTAAAGTTTGATGACTTGAGCATGAAAATGCAAATGTCTGGTTGTATTCAAGTGGCTTTTTTGTGAGAAAGGTGAGGTTTAGGATGATATTTAAACGACACAACTGTGTGAATAAAAAGTAAAAAAAAAAAAAGAGTCTTGACTTGATGATCTGGTCCTTTTGTGTCAGGCTGAAGTGAAAACATTGGACCTCCTCTGGGCTGACTGTAGGGTCGCACTGACGATGACCTGGGGTATCTAATAACGGCGAATCATTCGTCCCTGCGCTGGGCTGGTTGAGCACAGCAGGGCAGCGCTGCTGTGTCCCACAGAAGACTCCCCCGCTCCATCTACTTCTTTGTCTTCTCTGAAGTTGGACTCACGCTGGACGCCACGTCTTCCATATCTGTCAAATAGAGATGGAATGGTAGAAAGAGTGAAGGAGGGCAAACATCTGGGCTTCCCACTGAATTTCTGTTCGTGCTGCCTCTAAAATAAATGTTTTAACAGTCTGAACCTTCAACCGAGATGAGAAATAGAACATTTCGTGCTGAGCCCCGAAAGTCTTCCGAATTGTTGGCAGGACCTTTTGTTTTTCTAAACTGAATATATTTCAGAATGTCTGAGGTCAATTGGTGCCAATGGAGCCCCCAATTTTCCAATCATTGAAGCATTAAATGGTTTATTAAAACAGAACATCTCTGAACACAAGAGGTCACAAATCAGAGCTAAATTACTGATGTCTCCTTAATTAACTGCAGTCTGCGGCTCAGAGAACGCAGCGGTCACGCGGGGCGCCGCTGCAGTCATGGTGGCTGATGGTTCTGCTTCGTTCTGCTCAAACTTGACGAGGTTCAAGCGCAGGACTCAACGCTGCTTAATGGTAGCACGTCTAGCTTGTTGTAAGCTGTAGAAATGAACTCATCATTGTCTCTCAAGGCATTTTAGCTATGAATAATGGATCAAAGTATCTCCACACATGTTTGTTGATTAAGAGGCCAGAGCTGTTTAACATAAATAAATAAGCAAACCACATCTAAGTGTGTTGATGATGCAGCGTCTTATAAGGATTTAAAACCTTCCCCAGGGAGCTCGTCTGACTCCTGCAGTGTACCTGCTTGTGTGGCGCTCTGTCGAGAGGTTGGATCTGCCACATCAGTGCTGTTGGAACAGTCCATTTTGTCCTTGGAGAGGGGACACTTGAGTCCACCAGCGTCAAGTACACTTTCCCTGGAGAATTCTGCGGGGGGGGCACACACAGAACCAGGACACCATATGAGCAGCAGAATAGTGACACATAGCAGAGAGTGGAGTTATAAAGTAAAATGAGAAAAACCTCTTTTAAAAAATATAGCTAATGGTTTTGTCTTGTAAAAATGTTCTGACTTGTTTTGCAGCTTTTTTGATGAGCCACCAAAGTTATTTGCAGCATTACTGCTTTTAAATTATTTTATTTTGTAAACCCTCATCCTGACAGATTCCCTTCTAATGCAGCTGTCTGCGTGTCGAAGATTCCCTCTCTGACAGGCAGACGGGGAAGACGAGGATCCTTTGTGCTGGAAGCATCTCTCTCAGCATCAGCCATTCAAGTGTAATATTTGGCCTGAGCTGAAATGCTGGCTGCTGTTTTTGTCCTCAGCTTTAAAAAAAAAAAAAGGGCACTGTGCCATGTTATCATCAAAATGATTGTTCACTTTGATGAAGATTTACAACAGAAGACAAGGTCAAACCACCCGGTCTGTACTTTCCTATGAGGCCAGCTTAGTTAGCTTAGCATATCCTTCCTAGTTCTATCGTGATAACAGGGTTTTCGTGACATATGTCATTGCACATCGCGATTAAACCACTGAGTTGTAATCAAAAGCATGGCATGTGTGTGCATGTGCAGAAATAGTTGGTGAGAAAGCTCCTCTGAGAGAAGCAAACCCTGCTTGGATGTTTCCATAAAACACCAAATGTGTTTGTGACCTTGCCAAAGTAAGCTAAGCTAGGCTAAGCAGAGTGTTGGTGTGTATTATGTGTTAACACAAACTACTCCAAGAATGCCAAATTTCATCTTCCTATGTCATCCTAGCAAAACAGCCAAAAAGCTTGTTTCCCAAAATATGAAACTAAATCATTCCTCTCTCTCCCACCTCCCCCTGTTCTTTTTGTCCCACTGCTTGTTATTCTAGGCTCTCTTCTGAACCCTACCGTGCATTTACATACATCCCTCCAGCCCTTTTTATGCAGTCTACCTCAGCCTCCGCTTACTTTTTAGCTCTCTTCAAATGCTAATAGGCTCGCCTAAACGTCCTCCCATTCCTCTGCGTCTCCGTCCTGGTGGTGTTGATGCGCTGTCAATATTTGACCTCATCACTGGTCTGATGCCCTTCACACCATCTGGGCTCATAAATATGAGTGTTCTTCATGCTTATTACTGGCTCACTGTGACTGAAAGGTTCAGTCTTCATCACATACCCTCCATTTGGCAGCGCAGCTTCTCAATAGCCTCTGCGGTGGCTTCGTCGTCATGTGGGAGCTCCTCCCCGGCGGGAACCGAGTCGGGACTGGGGCGGTCTGACAGGCAGCTCTCTGAGGAGCACTCATCCGCCGCTCCCTGTTGCTGCCTGTACAGATGGTGTTCCACCAGGAACTGCAGCTCTGGAGCAGCGGCAAGAAGTGGAGATGAAAGGTGAGCGATAAAAGCAAAGTTGGAAGGATGGGAGGAGCAGTTCCTGCGGGGAAATGTTGGGAGAACTAGGACGAGCGTGGTAGGAAAGTGGTGCGAGATGAAGCCAGCCAATGGGAGAGCAGCGCTTGTCAAAGGTGAAGCAATCCAGCACTTATATAAAATAAGCTGGAATAAGCTTGTGAAGATTTAATTAGCACACAGCAGTTTTGTTTTTTTTTGGAGCGGGGGAGCGGAGGGTGCAGGTATCGAAGTTTGGAGATGATTAGGCTAATCTCCTCCCTCAGCCTCCTTCATGCAAGCTTTAGAACCGGTAATCTGCTTGTAGTGGGGAACTAAAGCGTACTCGTGCCGAAGCGGTTTATTACACAGAGCTGTGGAACTAATTGAAGTCTAAACATCCCGCAGCAACAATTCTCAGCTTATTTATCGTTATTATTATTTCCTTGCTCTCTTGGATAAGGCTTCTGTTTTCTCAGTATTAAACATTTGCATTTTGGTGCCTGCAGTTACAGCCCGATTTGCATAACAAAAAGAGAGATATAGGAAATAATCACCTCAGCATTTTTTACAATTGTGTTTCCAGACTGGATCCTGAGTGGGACACTTTATTTATGGGGATGGGATATAGACGGGTTAAAGATTTGGCTTTCTAAATCCAAAGATGGTGATGAAGCAGAATCAAATGATAGATTCCATATCGGCGGACATGCAGGAAGAGCATCAACAATATCTTTTGCCATATTTTCAACTAGCAGACAAAGATGTAATGTGGTTAATAGTCTCACGTTTAACCCGTAATAACCCACATGGATGTCCTAAATTGGACTGAATCTAGTTGGATGTTTGACCTTAACTCATTAAGTCCCTGAGAAATATGTATTAAACATCCTGGTGACTGACAGGAGGTAACTTAAAAATGAAAAGCTTGTTTTCCCCATCTAACAGCAATAACATGTAATAAGGGAAAAATAGCATTGTAATTATTGTAACTCAAAGTATGCATAGGTCATATTCACCTTTCATTGTAGGAGTCCCTTTTTGTCCTTTTCGTCGTTGTCGGGGAGAGTTCAGCAACGCTGCCTGTAAAACATTTCATGTCAGTAAGAAAGGCAGAAAGAAAAAGAGGGAATTAAGTGGAAGAGACTCCCAAGGTTACCTTGTACAGCTGGTTGGGTAGACGGTCCTCATCTATTTCTGTCAGGAAGAGGAAAGAAGAAAAAATCTGTTTTAAAGATCCAAATTCAATTTACAGAGCCAAATAGTGAATTAAAGCTATCAGGGAAGGGTATCCATGGCTGTGCTATTCCTTGAAAGGGACATTTTGTTAATCAGTTTAACTAAGTGCTTTTTTCTTCTTTTTTTTTAGGTTTGTATGAAATATATTGTGGCACAATATTACAAAAACTGCCTTATTTTCTTGTTGAAAGCAACCCTTTTCCTTGAAAAGCATTACAGATACTACATGGGATGCTCACTTTTGTACTGGATTATTTATAGCTTCCATAGATAAAACATGATTTGGTCAGTTTGTCATCATAGCGCCCACGGAGTGACGTTAGTCTCCAGAGCGCAGAGCGAGGCGGACTTAAGCTTCTGCTTCCTTTTACAATCATGCTGGACATAGATAATGTTAATTTGATCCTTTCTTATATGTGAAAGAGGCTTTTTATACACATTCATTGTCTTTTTTTAAAACAAAAGAGGGGACCGTCCACTTAGGTAAGAGTAAAAAACAAAAGGCCTCAGCGAAAACCTCTCAGGAGAAGAAGAGAAGTAATTTATACTCATGTGGAATTTCATTAGAATGCAAATGAATACACGAGTGTGGCAACATGTTTTCTTTAGAGGAATATTAAAGTGTCAGATTGTAAAAATGTGATGGAGATGTTTATTTACCAGGCTGATTTGATGAACGCTAATGCGAAGCTCAAGGAAAACCATATTATTTATTACACTAGTAGAACACTAGTTAAATAAACAACATTCATCAGCAATTAGCAGGCTGATCCAAATCTGAGGGTTTCCATCATTAGAACTTTTTTTTCTACACCATCTTGTTGCTTGGCAACTCATGCTGTACATCTCCAGGCAGTGGAAAGTCGTACACCTAGAAGATGTTATTGAGATATAGATGCTTATGTGAGGCTTTCTGAATCAGCTTATCATAAGCTTGCTTCTAAAATTGTATTTGAACATGGATGATTACAGTCGGGCTCCGAACTAATCTTATTTTAGGAATCTCTCTGGAGTTTATAGGCCAGTTATGGATTTAGCGTCAAATCACTCCCTGGAAATTGGATAGTCACTGGTTGTCCCTCAAATGACACTTCATAAGCTGTTATACATCAGTCTGAAAAGAGGAGGATCATCAAAACAATCAAAGAAAACAGAAATGTTTAAAAGCAAAGCCAAAAAGTAGGAGCTGTCAATGGAAAAACTTCACATCCCTGACGCGAGATGGTTTTCAGCCCTGAGCCCATCTGCGCTGCGGAACCAGAGATAAATGGCCAATAAAACAGAGCACAGATGAATTTATCAGTGCAACTCCCAGCTGAACGGCGGTCTGACACCACACCAGACGAGAACAGAGATGAGCCTCCCGCCCTTTTCAGCCAGGCCGCTCTCATTTCGCTGCCTGTTGCAGTTTCTGCCAATGAAAAAGATTCTGAAATATATTTGATTGTGGGCGGAGTCAGTTAGGAAGCAGTTGATAAGAAACTGGATGAAGAAAAAAAAATCTTGAGCTAGGTTACAGTTGCTGTTACTTATTGTTGCTAGGACAACTCCAAAGAGAGCAGGAACACTTGTCATGATCGTCTAGAATATCAGGAAATAGGATGATTCTTCTGGTGTCAGTTATCAGGACTGCTCCCTTTATCAGTAGTTCTAATCAATAATGACTAATCTAGCAAAGCGTTTCTGCCACCGAAGTCTGATCTCAGTAGCAAAATGAAAATCAAATGTGGATTATTTACTAATATTCAATTAGCAGGCACAGAAACAGAAGGTGACGAGCTGCTGTCCCCTTTATTGCTGCAACATTTTGAGCATCAGGACTCAATGATCGCCATTCTCTTTATTTGGTTGTTCAAACGTCTTGATGAAAACGTCTGTGAGAAGGATTATTGTTATTGTTGTTATTAGTATTATCTTTAAATGCTATTGTATGTAGACTTTGAGTGTTTGAGGAATGTTGATAGGAAAGGAAGAACATGAGAGTGTCGTAAAAGTGCTGAAGCTGCTTACTATCAAGCTCAGCACTCAGACGTATCCTGTTGGTCAGGATTAGAGAAGTTTGTAAAGATGTCAGAAGACAATGAATTACGATATCCTGTTTAGACACCCATTCTGTTTGCACCAATAAAAGAGGTGAGCGAGCAGCAGACGAACGGAGTTGACAGAGGAAGCTTGAACTGCTGCTCGGCTCCCCCTTTGCAAAGGACTCCAGTTGTTTGCGTGGTTACTCTGAGTCTAGTGAACGAACAGCGCGGGTGATCAAAACTTCATCCTCACACGTCTGTCAGACTTTCACCTCGTCACAAATGCAAACTGATCTGATGTAATAGAACTTTCTAATAGAAGCAGTTAAAGGGTTGCGCTTAAAATAGCAGCCAGCGCTGGAACATACAAGAGTCGGACTGAAAAGAACCTTTTTTTATCTACGCTGTAACGGAAACATCATGTTTTCTGAATACCTGAATGTTCACTGTTTTCTTTCTAGTAAGAACAGTCCTTTAGAAAATCTTTGTCATCGTGAGCTCTCCTTCAGCCTTTAGTCAATTCTGTTCATCTTTACAGCTTTGGCTGCAGCTACTGGAGGTCACAGAGGTCAGGACGACCAGCTGACAGAGCAACAGGACACCCTTCTGGATGGTCAGCACATCAAGTCTACACCAGCACAGCTCTGCTTTTCCTCCTTATCCTTATTATCATATTTATTCCATTCCCATTCCTCTCCCCTTATCACAAATTTATGAAAGCAGACAAACACACACACGCACAATAAAAAATACACCAATATTAGACTAGTAGTATAATAGTATAGGTTATTTCCTATATATAGTCCCTCTCTAATCACACTGTCAAAAAATCGAGCTTAAAATGTATTAACTCCAAATATGATTGCAGTATATATACTAATCATATAAAAATGATTCACAATGAGTTATCTGTTGTATGGCTCCATATGTAGTGAAAATGCATATTGCAAATGTTAAAATTGCATGAACAGAAAGTGGAATGGGCCTCATAAATATAACTCCAGGTTATCAGGTATTTGTTGATGGAATCCTCTCCAATATCCACCTCATGATGATGATGATGATGATGATGATGATGATGATGATGATGATGATGATGATGATAGTCCGAGCACACGCACCAAATGGGACCAACAGTATTTCTGATAGAAAAGTTGTGCCTGTTTATACATCAAAGTCATGTGTCGGGATTTATCTTGGAAAAGTCCCAGGCAATTATATTTCAACTCTGGGCCAAAGAAAACCAGTTGGACCAACATTTATTGTGTTCTTTTTCAGACAAATGGGGAGGAAAAATAGCATCATTTTAACGAGCAGCTGAACAGACAGAGCCCACTCTTTCATCAGAGAAGAACATGGAATATTACACCAGCCAAGAAATGCGGGCTGAATCTCCTGCTCTTGTAACGGTTGCGTTAACGTCAGAGATTCTCTCTCCAGCTTAGACTGAGGTGCATTTCTCTCCTTTGCCTTTTCTGTTTCTCATCTCCAAAGATCGAGGATTGCTGAAAGGATGCTGATTGGCAGATCAAGGCTGATTCTCTCTGACGCTCTGCCCATTCAGCATCCGCAGCTGAAATACACGCAGATGCAGAAAATCACTCACATGGAGGATTTTTAGCAGCTTTGTGGGATCTTCACATTGACTTCCATTCATTTTCTACCCGTTTAAGTGCCACCCAAACCCATTCAACTTAAATCTTCTACCATTCGAACTCAGAAAACACATCAAATCTTGATTTAAAAAACATCCGCCAGCCCCACACATTTCCAGTTGATTATTTTTTAATCCAGTGCTGGGTCACATTAGAGCCTCCACACACTGAAGCAGAGGCAGAGGCGGAGGGAAGCTGGGAGTAAATAGATGAGTCATGGGTAAGAAAAATAATCACCAAGATCACTGCTGTGCTTGATCATTAAGATCCAATCAGGATCCACAGCTGTTTTCACTGCTGAATTTGATGCGAGCTATCAGCAAAACAACTGAAAATTATAAAGTCAGCGCCTGGAAATTTGAGGCTCTGGTGACTGATTTTATGCGTTATTATCTCCTGTGAGCGCTCCTCTGTAACAACTGGACAGAACATGGACCTCATTTAGTTGAACAATTAAAGGGTTCAAAAATTTGTGGGTCAGTTTTATTCTGTCTTTGCTTGTTTTCTTTGCCCAGTGGCAGCGCTGGCACAAATATATAACCTAAACTTTATGATAAACAAATAGTTAGAGAGACAGTATTATATTAATCACCTGTAAATAAATGAAATTGTCTTACCGGGTGATGACTGATCACTGGATGCAACTAAAGTGGCGGGAGTGGGTCTACGTCTCCTGATCTGAAAAAGAGGGGACAATATGCTGAATTATTATTAGTTAAACAGTATATAATATGGATATATTATATATAATATAACATTAATGACTGGGTTGTTGATCAGAGTCTGCAGAGGTTGGGGATGCACGAGGTGGATTTGTTCTCACCCCTAGTTGTCAATTAATTATCCAACACCCAAATATGCTTGGGATTAGAACATTTAACCCTGATCAACAGCCATTAAGCGTTGAAAATTTTGGGGTTAGCGGTGGAGGATTGGGGTCATGAGTTAAGGTTACCGTCCAAACATTATGAACCAGGATGGCATCAAAAACTTTTCATTATACTTTAAAATAGGATTGTGATCCAAGCCCATAACAGATATTACTTCATCTTTGCCATTTTTTGACCTTAAAATCTGTGAAGATACGCAGATGTGTATCAAAAAGCATCTGCTGGGTGTTGCCAGATGCTGCAGAGATTCCGTGTCCGAACAGCAGCTCAGCTCTGGCAGCCATGAAGCTCAGCCCATACTGTAGGCACCTGGGGTCTTTCAGACGCAACCAAAAAGATTATTTTTAAGATATAAAACAGGTCTGTTCCGACGGTGGAGGGATGCATCCCACTGCACTGCAGATAACAGCAAACCTTTTCTCTCAGGTTTGTCTTTGAGGCCGGATGTGCAGAACAAAGCATGAATGAAAATGAGTAAAGTCTGAGGAAAGTGGTCCTTCATCAGGACCGGGACTCCTGCTACTTCATATGTGTCACCCCCCCACACACACAGGAGCTCTATTTTTAGATCAAAGCAGAAATAATATAGTGTAATGAAAAATGGCCACACTTTATAAAAAGTACCATTCTGAGGTTAATCAGCAGGACATTCTGAGTATCATCAGGACTCTTTATTGGAGACCTAAATTCAGCATTCTGCCTGTGCCCTTCAAGGATGAGTTTTGTCTGGTAAATACCCCACACACACCACCACCACCACCGCAGATTATGTCCCAAGTCATTATTATTCTTCACACCCTCCTTGAATCCTCGCTCACAGAAATACCACTGCTAACCAGGCAGATTCAGATCCCCTAATATCCACGTCTGCCTTTCAGTCCACAGGCCACAGCTACACCCACAGCAACAAACAGCTTTTCAGAAAACAACAGCCAGGCAGGAATATTCTCGGGTTGTGGGGTAATGGATAAATGTGGCTTAAAGGTTGGGGCTGAGATAATCATTGTTGTGTTTTGTTGACATTTAATGTAGTTTTTGTCCCACCCAATTGCTTACGCAGTGGCTCTGTGTGAAACTGTGACTCATGGAGCCCGTGTCCTTGATCTGCCTTTGAGAGAATCCGAGATGGTTCCTACCTTCATCCAATATGTGAGGTCAGTGTGTTTGCAGACTCAGCAGCCTGAACAAGAAAACTGTGTTCATGCTCAGTAAATTGCTGCAGATTATGAGACAAAGGCCCTGTGGGTTGGGATTTAGTGAACGCATTTCTACAGCAGCCTGGAATGAGGGACATAGGAACACTGACGGCCATTAAAATTGCTCATCAAAAAATAAAATACAGCCATCACATCAAAAGGTTTGGAGGAGAAAACTTTTCATGAATAATCCAGAATCAGTCCGGATAATGTCCGTCGTTGTTATGACGGTTTGATGCCAGTGAGATTGTTCCAGCCAATCTGTGGTTGCCCACAGATGCTGTTTTATCAAACTGGTGTCAGAGATTAATGAAGCACTGGAAAACCACCCTCCCCTCAGCCTGACATTCATGAGACCCACTGAGAAGCGTATCAGTATGTATGATGCATTTCTCTTTGTGTTCTAATTGTGTTTTACAGTGACATGTCTGTCATTCATTTTTTTAATCACAGTGTAAAATCACAGCGGGCATGCATGCTCAGCGACATTGACGGGAATTTGTGGGCGAAGAAGAAGTCATTAAAGGTCTGGTCTCAATGGGAATGAGGGCTGAAAACTCCCATGGGTTTATGCAGATGATGTTCAGGGCAGGAGACACACATGATTGTGTACTGCAGCCAGGATATTTAAATAAAGACAGCAGGCATCAATTTTCTGAGTCAAACTGAGGCGAAGGGAACATCTGAGCAACTACAATTGCATTCACCAATAACAGTCTTCAACACTTTGTTTCCATTCTTGACTCTTGCCTTCCTGTGTTTGATGCAAATGATTTTCCTCATTAATCACTACAGAAAAGTCTACTTTTAGAAACACGAAAATCCAAAACACCCGGTTACCTTATGGCACTATGAGAGGCTGAAGGGGCAGCTTCATGAGGAGATTGTGGATCTATTGAGCAACTCCAGAATAATGTGAACATTAAGGTATTTCCAGGCATCCAAAAGCACTCAGCAGCTGCTGCTGGGATTTAAATTGTTGTGCAGACCATTGAGGTCTCTTACACGCACCATCGCTGGGGACATAAAAGGGAAGAAACTGCAAGAAAAAACATTGCACATGTTTGTGAAGACTCCTCAGAGCTCAAGCATTCATCTGAGGCGCCGCAGGCAGGTGATCCTGAGAGGGAAGTGAATGGCTGAGGTGGACTTCGTTCAAAGTAAAAGGTAAAGCTGCTGCATTCAGTCAAAGCCACAGGAGGAAATTTCTACAGCTGGGGGAAATGCAAAAACTGGATCCCCAATGAACAGAACTATGAGGAAAATCCTGCAGCTGGAAGGTGGAAATACCTGAATGGATATGGAATCCTGATACTTGAAAAAAACAGCCGGAGAACAACAGAAACAACTGGTATAAATGGCTGAAGCAAAAACCTAAAGGGAAAAAGAAGTATTAAAAAATTATGAGTGAATAGTTCACCCTTTCTAACCCTTCCAGCTAACCCCTTTTATTGCCATAGAAAGACGTTGAACAAGGAGTTATAAGAAATGGCTGAGAACTAAATGATCAGGTTACAAGACTAGAGGTAACCAGCTGGAGGATGTGTGGTCATGAAGGAAAGTGGATTAAGTGCCAAAAAGAAATAAATTAACAGCTAAACAATGGGAATGCAAGAAATTCTTGAAAGAACATTGTGCCATCCTATAGTTTCTCCCCATTAGGAGCATCTAAACTGGTCAGATTTGGGGTGTATAGTAGCTGCCTACCTATGTTAGTCAAGTTTTTGCCCTTTCCCCCTTGAATTAGCATTGACAGTAATGTAATAATTGTGCAATCATCACTGAAGTACACCGAAGTGAAGGCTTTTTTTTTACTCCTTTTTGTGCCTACATTGTTAAAATACATGATTATCCAGAACCTTTGATTACACCTGATTTCTGCCTTGACCCTGTGTAGAAACACCAACTCAAACATCACACACCTCAATCAAACATATGAGGAAAGAGTTGAAAAGGTATTAAAGAGATTTGTCGATCTCGACTGGTTTTACTCTAGGTTCATCCATTATGAATGGCCTGTCCTCTTCATCTTATATTTATGACGACGGGAAAGTGGGACACATCATATCGCCACATGCAAAGTCACTCAAACCGCTCTCAGCCTTTAACTCCTGCATCGTTCCTTTGCTTCATCTTTATGCCCTGTAGTTATCATGCTGCGGTGCCATTGACAATGACCATGCCAAGAAATCTGTAACATATGGCACTTTTTATAGGTATATCCCAGCTGTATAAAGACAGCAGGCAGTCGTTAAAACCCCAAACAACATCAAAGTACTGCAGCCATGGTAGGCTGCAACACTGCTCAGCACTCCCCAGACTCTACTGTGTATCTAGGAGCCTCCTCCACTGTGGCTGGAGGTGGAGAAATCCATCCTCATCGTGATCACTTCAAGTGCTGCTCAGCAGAAACGCCGTGGTCATTAAGTGTTGGGGTCTGATGTATTTCTGAAAATGTACTTTTACCAGTTCACCAGCCAGTCTGCTCTAACTTTATTGAAATCTATGCATGTGCTGAAACTAAGATAAGGAATCCTCCTTATTCCCAAATTTGCCTCCCACCCTTTAATTTCGTCCTCCTGCTCACCTGTTCGGCTGCTTCTGGGTCCAGATGGGTATCCAGCAGGGGAACAGTGAACTGAATCTTCCTGGGGCTCCCCGTTTCCATGGTGGCTCTGTCTGTCAAAAAGGGTGACGGAGTGATCCGAGCAAAGACAATCCGTACGAGAAAAAGAGGGTAAGAAGCTCAACGAGTGAGACTGTGAGGAACAAAAAATGGGCTCCAGTTTAGAAGTGAGATTATTTTTCTACTTTTTTCTCTCTTACTTGTGTTTTAACACATTTTTTTAGATTGAGAAGCTGTTCAATTGATTCTACTCTCTTTTTTCCCGTCAGCACCTGCTCGTGTCTCTACTATCTCTCCACTCTCCTTCCTCTCTCTGACTCCCAGCTTCCACAGAGGCAAGGGCATTCTAGGCGAGGAACACCTCTCCTTCACTCTCATTTGCTGTGCCTCTCTCCCTCTCACACAAGTCCCTCCCTCTTGTCACATTTCTTTCTGTCTGTATTGGATGATGAGGATTGTTCTGCAGCAGCCCTTGCACAAATGAGAGAGGATAAAAAAAACTCCCCTTCCCCCGTCTCTCTGTTTTGTTGTAAATCGTTCATGGTCACGTGTGCTTTCATTTTTCAATTTTTAATTTGTTCATGAAAAAATGATTTTCCTGACAGCAGATCTGATGCCAGCTATTTATAGTTAACACAATTTTGAGTGTGCAGCCTTTCTTTAATCACCAAAGCAAATGTTTCAGAGCCGTTTTAAGTTAAATTTGTTCCCAGCTCGGGTCATTTGTGACTACTATTGTCCTCACATTTGTCTTGCGAGCACAACTTCATTGATTTATTCTTACATCGCATGTCTACTGGGTCCTGATACCTGACACTTCGTGTGTGTGTGTGTGTGTGTGTGTGTGTGTGTGTGTGTGTGTGCTTAAGAGAGAGAAAAAAATGTATTAAAAATTAATCAGCTTATTCTTGGCCCATTATCGACAAATCCTAAAAATTTCATTTTATACCGTTTTTGTTCTTTTTAAGTTATTTATACTTTAACAGACAGGCAGAAAAGCAGATGTTGGTGATGCAACAAGGAAACATGCTAAAAGGTCAATTTCATGATTTTTGCATGACGGTAAATGTGAAGCCACATTTTAACTTCTTTTTTTTCTTATTATTTTTCAGTTTAAAACCAGCAGATATGTTCCAATCAGTCTGTTAGTTGGATTACAATTTCAAATGTGGTGGACTGCTGTAAGTGTTAAATTCCCCCTCCACCAGTAGGGGGGTTGCAAAAGATCCGGTTTGTAAAACAGAGGTTCACTAAAACATTTGATCTGTAAAAGCTGTTGCAGGATTCTACTGACTGAATGAGGAAAATATAAGGTAAAAAAATTAAAAAGGTGAGCAGCCCCTGTAAGGACTAATGCTCTCCAAAATTAGCCCATGTGCAGGGTTGCTATAGCAACAAAGTAGAAACATACATGAAAGCAGAAATTAATTGAAAAAACTAATGATAAAGATTAAAGAGAGATTTCACCAAAGTAAATCAGCGCTTGGTATAAAAGCCTGAAACTGAACTATGGCATTGAAATATTATAGTATTGTAGCAGAGGAAATTATAGTAGCAGAGGTTGTAGCAAACGATTCAACAGCTGAGCAAACTGAAACATTAAAATGGAGATCAACAGGATGTCAAACAATATGGATGACCCCTATGCATTTTTAGAGGAGCCCGACCTCAGTGTAGGAACTTTCCTTTCAGAGTCCCTCCAGGTGATGGACTTGCTGGGGGAGGGTGCATTTGGTCATGTGACCAAATGCTTCAGTACTAAAACTGGTGAGATGGAGGCTGTGAAGATTATTAAGAAGTTTCCTGGTCTTCCTGTAGAGAAAAATGAGGTGGTCATCCTCAAACAGCTGCGGAGTTTGGATCCAGACACCTCCAATATCATAAAGTGGAAGGAGAGCTTCACATACCAGGATCACATGTGCATGAGTTATGAGCTTCTGGATCAGGACCTGCAAAACTATGTAAAGGCCAGAGGAGAAGGCCTCCTCATTCCGGATTTGAAATCGGTCATTCGACAGGTGGCAACGGCCCTGCAGCATCTGCGCTCGTTCAAGATTGTTCATGCTGACATCAGGCCTGAAAATATTATGATTGTGGACCGGAGACAACAGCCAATCAGAGTTCGTCTCGTTGACTTTGGCCTGTCATTTCAAATTGGAGACCGTCCTTTTTTCCAAGCTACAGGATACAGAGCTCCAGAAGTGCTGCTGGGCATCCACCCCCTCACAGAAGCAATAGATATATGGTCTACTGGTGCAACACTTGTGGAAGTCGCTACAGCGTCGACCATTTTTGAAAATGAAGAGGAATACGATGAGCTCAGCCAAATCATCCAGTCTCACGGCCAGCCATCAGATGAGATTCTGGACCGGGGGAAGGACACTGCATCTTACTTCTGCGAGCAAGTCGATGGTGAACATCGCTGGAGGTTCAAGTCACCAAGCGAATATGAGGAAGAAACAGGTCTCCAGGCCCAGACGTTCACGAGCATCAGGCTGGATGATGTACCAATGATCATGGCTCATGGAGACCCGGAGGACAAAAACCTGTTTGCGGACCTGCTTAAAAGGATGATGCAGCTTGACCAAGATGAACGCATCACACCGCTGGAGGTCCTGCAGCATCCTTTTCTCAATGAGAGCTCTCCTCAGGGTCTACTGGAGAACAATGCTGTCAGCCTGCCAGGCCCTGATGAGCACTGTAGGGATGTAAGTTTGGAGTCTTCTTCAAGGCAGCCAGGAGCACAGGAAAGGGACTCCTGTGTAATTGAAATTCCCAGTGACTTAGATATCGATGTCCAGTTGGAAACCAGCTGCACACACAGTGTAATTGAAATTCCCAATGACTTAGATATTGATGTCCAGTTGGAAACCAGCTCCACATACAGTGTAATGGAAATTCCCAATGACTTAGATATCGATGTCCAGTTGGAAACCAGCTCCACACACAGTATAATTGAAATTCCCGATGACTTAGATATCGATGTCCAGTTGAAAACCAACTCCACACACAGTATAATTGAAATTCCCGATGACTTAGATATCGATGTTCAGTTGGAAACCAGCTCCACAAACAGTATAATTGAAATTCCTAATGACTTAGATATCGATGTTCCGTTGGAAACCAGCTCCACACACCGTGTAATTGAAATTCCCAATGACTTAGATATCAATGTCCAGTTGGAAACCAGCTCCACACACAGTGCAATTGAAATTCTCAGTGACTTAGATAACGATGTCCAGTTGAAAACCAGCTCCACACACATTGTAATTGAAATTCCAAGTGACTTAGATATCGATGTTCCGTTGGAAACCAGCTCCACACACCGTGTAATTGAAATTCCCAATGACTTAGATATCAATGTCCAGTTGGAAACCAGCTCCACACACAGTGCAATTGAAATTCCCAGTGACTTAGATAACGATGTCCAGTTGAAAACCAGCTCCACACACATTGTAATTGAAATTCCAAGTGACTTAGATATCGATGTTCAGTTGGAAACCACCTCCACACACAGTGGTTACGGCTACTGTGAGGGAAACATGAACTCAATTTCCCATATCAGCAGTCAGGGTTCATCCTCAGATCAAGGAGCCCATGCCCAAACTGTTTGTTTGGATATAGAATCAGAGGGGAGCACTGAAAACAACCAGCCTGACCTTCGCTCAGAGAAGTGTGGCCTTTTTGCCCGACTGGTCAGACTGTTGAGGAACATCTTCCATTGCTTCTTCTGAAATACATCGATGTGTATATGTCTGATTGTGTTTCTACTGTGGTGGGGAAAAAAATGAAATAAAATCTCATATGATTGTCAGCTATTGTCCTAAATTTTTGAAAAAAGATATTCATGAAGCACCCACACACTTGTTTCTATGTGTAGGAGTTCATAGACATAATACATTAGCCAGCTACCCTACTATAACCCTAATGTTGAAACAACAGGGGTTAATGAGTGTCCATATAGGGGCAGGAAATAATGTACAAGCATACGTGGGCTGGACATCTGTTTTTTCTTACAAGTGTGTTCAGTGCATTGTGTATTTAGAGTGTATTTGCAGCCATTTTATTCAACTGTCAACAACAGGAGGAGAAATATGAGCGCCCTAAGGAGCCGCAGAGCCAAAAGGCAGCTAATAGAAAGAAAAAAATAACACACAAACCTCAGACTCGTAGACTCAGACTAAGCTTGGGAAATTTACTCTAGCTTTCATTTCCTGCAGGTACTGCGAATGCAGCAGACATATGTTTGAACATTTGCTTTACAGTTCTCTTGTGTGACATATTACACACCATGCAATTGTAACCCTGGTTACTATGTAACAACAGAGCACAGGTAAGTAACAAACTATAATAATGAATAGACCAGTACAGAAGACCTTAAATTTGTAAGAGCCCTTACTATTGAGTACCCAAAAAACACAGCCAACAATGGTTAAAGGTTTTTTGTGTGTAACTTGTTATTATATATTAATAACACAGTGAAAGTACAACCATTTGTTGTGAAACATTAAATGAAAAATAAAAAACGAAAATAATAAAGCCGGCAAAAATAAAAACCCTTTTTTACCCGGAGTCAGTGTTGGGGCCCTTGATGTTTGTCTCCTAACAGGGCACCGTTTGACAGGCTCACTTGTTATGGCTGCAGGCAAAAAGCCGCAAGGAAGGAGCAGTTCACGATGTAAGGTGTGCACTGGCCCACTCTTGCACTCAGACGGTGTAAACAGGCATGTCACCAGCCTTCTTGAGGACAACGTAAACATCATCCACCCACCTATTCGCTAGTTTATGCTTCCCCCGCAGCTTGACATTGCGAACAAGGATCCTATCACCCACTTTCAAAGTTCATTCCACCACACGGTTGTCAAATCGAGTCTTGTTGTGATCAGCATTCTTTTGTGCAGTGGAGGTCGCAATCCTGTAACTGTTCCAGGCTACGCTTTAAGTTGCTAACATACTGGGAGTGAGACAGCTTGTTGGTGATGGTGGGCAGCCCAAAGGCTAGGTCGATGGGAAGCCTGGGTTGTCTCCCAAACATCAATTCATAAGGGGAGAATCCAGTAGTTTCATTTTTGGTGCAGTTATAAGCGTGCACGAGGGGTTTAACAAAGTCCTTCCAATGCAGTTTTTCCAGCTGACTCAGTGTCCCAATCATTTGGAGGAGAGTACGATTGAACCTCTCAACCGGATTCCCTCGGGGATGGAATGGGGATGTGTGCACCTTCTTAATGCCAGCCAGCTCACAAATTTCCCTGACGGTGTGCGACTCAAAGTCAGGGCCCTGATTGCTGAGTAGTCGCTCTGGGAAGCCATAATGCACTATGAAGTTATCCCAAAGGCATTTGGCTACCGTACGGGCTCGCTGGTTTGGGGTTGGTATGGCTAACGCATACTTCGTGAAGTGATCTGTAATGACCAATACATTCTTTGTGGTGGATCTATCTGGTTCCAACGTTAAGAAATCGTTATAAATGAGCTTGAGAGGCTGACAAGTCTTTATGTTAACCAGCGGGGCAGCTCTCTCTGGAAGACTTTTACGCCGGACACACCTCTCGCAAGTCTTGATCAGTTTCTCAACGGCCATATACATTCTTGGTCAGTCGAATCTGGCTCTTATCAGATCAATTGTCCGTTCGACGCCCATGTGGCCCATGTCATTATGGAGACTGTGCAAGGCTTTTTCTCTCAACTCTTCTGGGAGCACTAGCTGAGCAGTGGCATTGGGTCCATCTTGCCGCTGTCGATAGAGTACTCCACTTCGTAGCTCCAGCCGGTTGAGCTCTCGCAGCAGTAACGGAAGCTCAGGGAGCTCCGCTTTAACGCTGGGAGGCGGTGTTCTTCCCGTCTCCTTCTGAACAATCACTTGACTGAGTGGAGGATCTGATCTCTGCTTTTCCTTTAGTTCCACTTCAGAAAATGAGGGAATGCAAGGGAACCCATCTACTTCCTCTTCCTGAAAACAGTCGGGAATTGCCGTGGCCTGATGAGAAAGGGACTCTACTAATGTTAACCCAGGGCTGGAACTTTCATCATCGGCATCTGGGGCACTGGCGACCATGTGTCGATCACAAATAGCCTGGACCACCTCCTGAGGCACAGAATCAGCATCACTCAGATGGTGCAAAGCAAACTGACAAATCCTTTCCATCTCCTTTTGTGATGCAGGGTCGTCTTCTGGTGGACCATGTGAACGGCGGGACAAGGCGTCTGCATCCAAATTTCGCCTGCCAGCTCTGTACTGCAGTCCGAAAGAAAAGGTTGACCGACTGGACAACCAACGGTAACCCGTGGTGTCGAGCTTTGCAGAGGTAAAGAGGTAAGTCAACGGGTTACTATCAGTAACCACAGTGAAGTCCGTGCCATATAAATAGTCCGAACATCTCTCAGTGACTGCCCACTTGAGGGCCAGAAATTCGAGTTTATGGGCAGGGCACTTCCTTTCACTCTTTGAGAGCCCTCTAC
Organism: Takifugu rubripes; assembly: GCF_901000725.2. NCBI lineage: Eukaryota > Metazoa > Chordata > Actinopteri > Tetraodontiformes > Tetraodontidae > Takifugu > Takifugu rubripes. Next base: position 11,284,225 of record NC_042303.1, on the reverse strand, counting down.
TGGCAAATGCATTGACCCTTGGTTGACCACCCTGAACCTGGTACAGTGCAGCGCCAACACCAAGGGTGCTGGCATCTGTATGTAAAACATACGGGAGCTGGGGGTCAGCGAAACCTAAAACTGGGGTTGAAGTTACCTTTTTGATTATCAGGTCGAATGCTTCCTGACACTGGGGCGTTCATCTTTGAGCAAAAGGCTCCTCTGGGTTACGATACTCCTGGCCTGTGGCTTTCTTAGGCTTTTTGCTTCCCTTCCGAAGGGGTGGATACCCAGATGTTAATTCAGTAAGGGGTCTGGTGACATGAGAGTAACTCTGAATGAACCTTCTGTAGTATCCCGCAAAACCTAAGAAGGACTGGAGTTCCTTAAGATTCGTGGGGATAGGCCAGGTTGTCAGGGCCTTTACTTTCTCAGGGTCTGTTTCCACGACCCTCTCGGAAACCACATGGCCAAGGTATCAGACGGAGGTCTGAAAAAATTTACATTTTCCTGGCGCCAACTTTAGTCCGTACTCCTTCAGCCGCTCTAAGACACTCTTAAAGCGCTGCTCGTGCTCCTCCAAGGACGATGAAAAAATTATCAGGTCGTCAATGAACACTAGGACCTCCTTTAAGTTCATTTCTCCAACACACTTCTCCGTGAATCGTTGGAATGTTGATGGCGCGTTCGTGATGCCCTGGGGCATCCTATTGTACTCCCAAAACCCCAATGGGCAAACAAATGCTGTCTTCTGTTTGTCTGATTCCTCCATTTCGATCTGATAATACCCTGATTTAAGGTCCACTTCGACCCAGCAAAAGCAGAGAATGCGTCTTCGAGTTTTGGGAGAGCATATGCGTCCTTGATCGTCTGAAGGTTTAACTTTCTGAAGTCTATGCAAAGACAAACAGAGCCATCTTTCTTCCTAACGACAACGATAGGAGATGCATACGGGGATTCAGACTCCCGTATAATCCCTGAATCGAGGAGCTCCTGAAGATGCTTCCTCACTGCATTCACATCATGAGGGTGTATCGGACGGGGTCGGTACTTAAAAGGTGTTTCATCGCTGAGCCTGATCCGATGTTTGACTTTGTCTGTATGTCCAAAATCCAGATCGTGATGGAAGAAGACTTCTGGCATAGAGTTCAACATAGTCGTCACACGGTCTTTCCATTCAGGAGGTAAGGGTGAGTCTCCAAAATCAAAACTCAGTTTTCTTGGTTGGGGGGACTCCCTTTGCAGGTCAGGCGTGTTTTGTTCCTTTACTGTTTGTGTATTACTCGTAGCACAGCATTAATGTTTGCCAATACTGTCTTGGATGGAATAACAATGTCATGTTCTCTTTCATTTTTTAACACAACAGGTACATAGCAAGGCTGCGTCCTTGGCAAGCTGACCAAGCTGGCTAAGACCAAGAGGCCGCTGGGTAAGGAGGAGACTGATGGCTGTTCAATAAAGACGTACTTTTCAGAATAAGCACTAGAAACATTAGCCATGTTCTTTCGGGACTAGATTTGTCAGGTGTCACTCCCATATGTCCCTCTATGGGAGTGGACATCAGTTTAAACGAGCCTGATTGGCAAGTGAATTAGAGGTCTCCCACATGGCTTGTCTTTCTCTTAGTTGTTTTTTCTTCACTGCTACAAGGGAAGGATTTGTCTCATTTTCACAAGCTGAAACGACGTGACCATCTTCCCCACACTGAAAACAGTACCAAGGGCGCGGTTTGCTGCTTGCCTTGACAGTGGGGCTCTGCTGACCTACACCCTTCTTTTTCACAGTGTGCATCTTGGCTTTGACACAGGAAGCAGAGGATTTTGTTTTCTGTTTAGGCAGTTTGTGTTTTTGGCTCTCAGCTGTCAAGCTGGGCACTAATATCTGCTACTTGTTTCTTCAGCATCTCAACTTCAGTGTTGTACTCAGAATCAGTTGTGGAATGTGCCATTTGTAAATGAGACATGACACGCTGTTTACTGGCACTATAAGCAGGCCTGGCACTGCCCAAATGCTGTTTCATACGGCTCATTTTCACTGCCTGTTTATCCTCTTCAGTTCTTATAAGCAGCAACAGTTCTGCAAAAGAAGGTGGATTTTTCTTCCTTTGTTCAAGCTGGAGGTCGACAATCAAGGAATTCTCCCAGCAACCACGGCAGAACTGCTTTAAAAGCTGCTGATTAAAGTCATGAGCGGAGACACCACCACTTCGCATAGTTGTGCTCAATGCTACATGTAATCTCTGCAAAAAGGCAGATGGCTTTTCCCCATTATTCTGAAGCGCGCTCATAAACCTGGCATACAGTTCATCGCCATCTTCAACTGTTCCGTAAGCCGAGTCAAGTAGCTGAAGATAGGCTGCAGGTTTAGCTTGTGGGCCAAGATGCTTAGTCATCTCAGAAGCAGGAGGGAGAAGACTGTCAAGGATGCGGTGTGCACAGTGCGAGTCAGAGATTGAAGAGTCTTTCATCAGGACTTCAACACTAGCACGCCACGTGTCGTAATCCGCTTCATTATTAGGACGTGGATACCTCCCTGAAAAATCTCGAAGCCTACCTGGAGCAACAAGGTGGGATGGGCTTTCGCTGCTGCGTATGACGTGATTACTATTGAGTACCCAAAAAACACAGCCAACAATGGTTAAAGGTTTTTTGTGTGTAACTTGTTATTATATATTAATAACACAGTGAAAGTACAACCATTTGTTGTGAAACATTAAATGAAAAATAACAAACAAAAATAATAAAGCCGACAAAAATAAAAACCCTTTTTTACCCGGAGTCAGTGTGGGGGTTTATTTTCCTCCGATCAGTGTCTGTGCATAAGTGTATGTGTTTGTCCTACCACACCATCCATGAGGAAGGAGGGTCCGGAATCCTTCACGATGCTCAAGTTCAATACCAGTAGTCAAATGCGGCTCGCCACCCAGCTTTCTCTGGGAATCTTGGGTTCTGGAAGCCTCACTCGAATCCACAGGAACACTCCGATGGATGATGGAACGTGGATGCAACCTCTTCTAACCGATGTCATCCAACAAAAAAACCTGACCGCTGAATCAGCTCACGTGAGGCAGCAACGAGGCAGCAGCATGAACACGCTCTGAACCAGGAAGTCGCGACAGGACGTCAGACTACTGAGCTGCTCACCTGGGGCTCACGCAGCTCGCTGATTGGCTAAGCGGAGTAACCCTGGGTATACTACATTTGTTTTAACATTTTAACAAAAAAACAGGTTGTTATTTCAGGACCTGGGTTACACAATGCTTTCCCAACTCATCAAAGAGTGAAACTTGGGGAGACACTAATGCATCAGACACTTTTCTACGTCGAAAAGGGGTCTTACTTGAGGATTCCTGAAGGTTTGGGATGTGCCTGTGTCAAAGTGACCAAGAACAGTTTATGTGGGACTTGACTTTTCAAAAAGTGCATTTTACATGAGCACAAAAGCATCAAAAACGTGATGGGATCGTGTACATGAGCATCACTGTTCAAGTGTGGTGACTTTTGCTGCCGCCAACCACCAGAAGACCAGTTTGGCTTCTCTTTATAAGGTCTTTATTAAACCATTACCTTCCTTGTATACTTTTTTCTCTCTTACTTGTGTTTTAACACATTTTTTTAGATTGAGAAGCTGTTCAATTGATTCTGACTCCCAGCTTCCACAGAGGCAAGGGCATTCTAGGCGAGGAACACCTCTCCTTCACTCTCATTTGCTGTGCCTCTCTCCCTCTCACACAAGTCCCTCCCTCTTGTCACATTTCTTTCTGTCTGTATTGGATGATGAGGATTGTTCTGCAGCAGCCCTTGCACAAATGAGATAGGATAAAAAAAAACTCCCCCGTCTCTCTGTTTTGTTGTAAATCGTTCATGGTCACGTGTGCTTTCATTTTTCAATTTTCAATTTGTTCATGAAAAAATGATTTTCCTGACAGCAGATCTGATGCCAGCTATTTATAGTTAACACAATTTTGAGTGTGTAGCCTTTCTTTAATCACCAAAGCAAATGTTTCAGAGCCGTTTTAAGTTAAATTTGTTCCCAGCTCAGCTCATTTGTGACCACCATTGTCCTCACATTTGTCTTGCAAGCACAACTTCATTGATTTATTCTTACATCGCATGTCTGCTGGGTCCCGATACCTGACACTTTGTGTGTGTGTGTGTGTGTGTGTGTACTTGAGAGAGAGAAAAAATTTTTTATTAAAAATTAATCAGCTTATTCTTGGCCCATTATCGACAATTCCTAAAAATTTCATTTAATACCATTTTTGTTCTTTTTGAGTTATTTATACTTTAACAGACCGGCAGAAAAGCAGATGTTGGTGATGCAACAAGGAAACATGCTAAAAGGTCAATTTCATGATTTTTGCATGAAGGTCAATGTGAAGCCACATTTTAACTTCTTTTTTTTCTTATTATTTTTCAGTTTAAAACCAGCAGATATGTTCCAATCAGTCTGTTAGTTGGATTACAATTTCAAATGTGGTGGACTGCTGTAAGTGTTAAATTCCCCCTCCACCAGTAGGGGGGTTGCAAAAGATCCGGTTTGTAAAACAGAGGTTCACTAAAACATTTGATCTGTAAAAGCTGTTGCAGGATTCTACTGACTGAATGAGGAAAATATTTAAAAAGGTGAAAATTTAAAAAGGTGAGCAGCCCCTGTAAGGACTAATGCTCTCCAAAATTAGCCCATGTGCAGGGTTGCTATAGCAACAAAGTAGAAACATACATGAAAGCAGAAATTAATTGAAAAAACTAATGATAAAGATTAAAGAGAGATTTCACCAAAGCAAATCAGCGCTTGGTATAAAAGCCTGATACTGAACTATGGCATTGAAATATTATAGTATTGTAGCAGAGGAAATTATAGTAGCAGAGGTTGTAGCAAACGATTCAACAGCTGAGCAAACTGAAACATTAAAATGGAGATCAACAGGATGTCAAACAATATGGATGACCCCTATGCATTTTTAGAGGAGCCCGACCTCAGTGTAGGAACTTTCCTTTCAGAGTCCCTCCAGGTGATGGACTTGCTGGGGGAGGGTGCATTTGGTCATGTGACCAAATGCTTCAGTACTAAAACTGGTGAGATGGAGGCTGTGAAGATTATTAAGAAGTTTCCTGGTCTTCCTGTAGAGAAAAATGAGGTGGTCATCCTCGAACAGCTGCGGAGTTTGGATCCGGACACCTCCAATATCATAAAGTGGAAGGAGAGCTTCACATACCAGGATCACATGTGCATGAGTTATGAGCTTCTGGATCAGGACCTGCAAAACTATGTAAAGGCCAGAGGAGAAGGCCTCCTCATTCCGGATTTGAAATCGGTCATTCGACAGGTGGCAACGGCCCTGCAGCATCTGCGCTCGTTCAAGATTGTTCATGCTGACATTAGGCCTGAAAATATTATGATTGTGGACCGGAGACAACAGCCAATCAGAGTTCGTCTCGTTGACTTTGGCCTGTCATTTCAAATTGGAGACCGTCCTTTTTTCCAAGCTACAGGATACAGAGCTCCAGAAGTGCTGCTGGGCATCCACCCCCTCACAGAAGCAATAGATATATGGTCTACTGGTGCAACACTTGTGGAAGTCGCTACAGCGTCGACCATTTTTGAAAATGAAGAGGAATACGATGAGCTCAGCCAAATCATCCAGTCTCACGGCCAGCCATCAGATGAGATTCTGGACCGGGGGAAGGACACTGCATCTTACTTCTGCGAGCAAGTCGATGGTGAACATCGCTGGAGGTTCAAGACACCTAGCGAATATGAGGAAGAAACAGGTCTCCAGGCCCAGACGTTCACGAGCATCAGGCTGGATGATGTACCAATGATCATGGCTCATGGAGACCCGGAGGACAAAAACCTGTTTGCGGACCTGCTTAAAAGGATGATGCAGCTTGACCAAGATGAACGCATCACACCGCTGGAGGTCCTGCAGCATCCTTTTCTCAATGAGAGCTCTCCTCAGGGTCTACTGGAGAACAATGCTGTCAGCCTGCCAGGCCCTGATGAGCACTGTAGGGATGTAAGTTTAGAGTCTTCTTCAAGGCAGCCAGGAGCACAGGAGGGGGACTCCTGTGTAATTGAAATTCCCAGTGACTTAGATATCGATGTCCAGTTGAAAACCAGCTCCACACACATTATAATTGAAATTCCCGATGACTTAGATATCGATGTTCAGTTGGAAACCAGCTCCACACACAGTGTAATTGAAATTCCCGATGACTTAGATATCGATGTCCAGTTGGAAACCAGCTCCACACACAGTGTAATTGAAATTCCCATTGACTTAGATTTCGATGTTCCGTTGGAAACCAGCTCCACACACAGTGCAATTGAAATTCCCGATGACTTAGATATCAATGTTCCGTTGGAAACCAGCTCCACACACAGTGCAATTGAAATTCCCGATGACTTAGATATCGATGTCCAGTTGGAAACTAGCTCCACACACAGTGCAATTGAAATTCCCGATGACTTAGATATCGATGTTCAATTGGAAACCACCTCCACACACAGTGGTTACGGCTACTGTGAGGGAAACATGAACTCAATTTCCCATATCAGCAGTCAGGGTTCCTCCTCAGATCAAGGAGCCCATGCCCAAACTGTTTGTTTGGATATAGAATCAGAGGGGAGCAATGAAAACAACCAGCCTGACTCAGAGAAGTGTGGCCTTTTTTCCCGACTGGTCAGACTGTTGAGGAACATCTTCCATTGCTTCTTCTGAAATACGCCGATGTGTATATGTCTCATTGTGTTTCTACTCTGGTGAATAAAAAATGAAATAAAATCTGATATGATTGTCAGCTATTGTCCTAAATTTTTGAGAAAAGATATTCATGAAGCACCCACACACACACGTTTCTATGTGTAGGAGTTCATAGACATAATACATTAGCCAGCTACCCTACCATAACCCTAATGTTGAAACAACAGGGGTTAATGAGTGTCCATATAGGGGCAGGAAATAATGTACAAGCATACGTGGGCTGGACATCTGTTCATTCTTACAAGTGTGTTCAGTGCATTGTGTATTTAGAGTGTATTTACAGCCATTCTATTCAACTGTCAACAACAGGAGAAATATGAGCGCCCTAAGGAGCCGCAGAGCCAAAAGGCAGCTAATAGAAAGAAAAAAAAAACACACAAACCTCAGACTCGCAGACTCAGACTAAGCTTGGGAAATTTACTCTAGCTTTCATTTCCAGCAGGTACTGCGAATGCAGCAGACATATGTTTGAACATTTGCTTTACAGTTCTCTTGTGTGACATATTACACACCTTGCAATGCTTTCCCAACTCATCAAAGAGTGAAACTTGGGGAGACACTAATGCATCAGACACTTTTCTATGTCGAAAAGGGGTCTTACTTGAGGATTCCTGAAGGTTTGGGATGTGCCTGTTTCAAAGTGACCAAGAACAGTTCATGTGGGACTTGACTTTTCAAAAAGTGCATTTTACATGAGCACAAAAGCATCAAAATCATGATGGGGTCGTGTACATGAGCATCATTGTTCAAGTGTGGTGACTTTTGCTGCCGCCAACCACCAGAAGACCAGTTTGACTTCTCTTTAAAAGGTCTAACTTCTCTTATTAAACCATTACCTTGTATTTCATGTGCTGATGAATATGTGAATAGGAGGTGGAAATTAATGTTACTCCAAAATGGTTCAATATAAATGAAAAGAGCCAGTCATTGTGCTGTTGTTGCTTTTTTTCTTTTTAACAGTGTCCTCCTTTCAGCTGACTCTAGAAGACTACACTGAGTGATAAATTGGAGCATTTAATGGCCAGGGCACTAATGGCTGAGTCCTCACTCCACACTTTTAAGATGGCTGCCTTCCAAGTGGATGACCATGGGCTAAATTGGATGGAGGAGCGGGAGGAGAATAGGGATTGATTTGCTGGACGTAGATATTGAAGGCCTGTGAGTCATTTTTGTATAAAATCAGAAAAAAGAAACCTCTGCAGCTCCCAGTCTGACTGTCTTAATTGCTGGACACAGTCCTTCATGCCTGAACCCCCTGCAGACTCATGAAATTCAGATGAGTTGTGTTTTTTCTTGCACTCGACTGCACAGATTAGAGGCCACCGCCGTGGCCACTGCAGCCTCTACATCCCGTCTTTGTATTTTCAGCGCCGCACGCCTCATATTGCATCCTGCTAACCAGAAAACTACGATATCACATTACTGACATAGACATTAGGAGGCACCTTTGACCCAAACTGCTGCTCCTCCTGCTTCCATCCAAATGTTGCAGCCTTACTGCATCTCACTCATCCTGATACATAAAGCAATAATCTTTTCCATGAATATCAACAAAGCCTTAAGTGTCGTTATTGTTGTCCTCTTGTGAGAGGGGCTGCTATGGTGATGCTATACGACCAGTGATATTTCCTAGCAACCACATGTCTAGTGCACATTCAACTAGATTACATTCAGTTATATTAAACACATGCAGCATTTTCTAAAATGTATCTATGACAGCACAGATAAACAGTCGTTGGTTGAGGACAGGAAGATGAATAAGCCCCAATATCAGTTGTAAATATTAATACTGTTCACTAGACTCTGGTAAGACTGTATTTCAGTCATGTGCCAGCATATATATATATTTTAAAATTAACATAATAAATATATCAGCTTCACCTGACAGGCCTCTGTCACCCCACTGGGTCATGGCTTCCTCACCTCTCCTCTCCTCTCCTCTCCTCTCCTCTCCTCTCCTCTCCTCTCCTCTCCTCTCCTCTCCGAGTAGATCATTGATGATGTTGTTTCTTGTATAGTTTTACTGCTTCTGCCCCCACCCCTCCTGTCTCTGTATCCATCAACAGGTCTAGCCGCCTTTATAGCTGTATGCTGGCCTGCCGACCTCTGACCCTGCTAATCCACTCTACTCTTATACCATCTTGTACTATTAATGTATCTCTATGAGCTCTCCCCTTCTCTCCTCGGCTTGTCCTCCCCCTTCTCTCTCTCTACCCAGCCGGCCATCAGCAGGAGGGTCCCTCTAAATGAGCCTGGTTCTGCTCAAGGTTTTTTCCTGTAAAAGGGGAGTTTTTCCATGCCACTGTTGCTTGTTGTGGGTCAGGCCCTGGGATTCTGGAAAGCGCCGAGAAACAATTTTGATCGTAACATACACTATATAACTAAAGATTGATTTGATTCAGTAATGTCAAAGGGTTCCAGGAAGGGGAAGACAAATGTCAAATGTCCTGGGTCTCCAGTCTGGTTAGTCTTCCTCTTGTCTTCTGAGCTCATGAAGAAAAAGAATGAGAGATTTGGGATAATAAAAGACTCCTCCTAAGAGGGATGGAAGAGCTTCCCTTCCCAATAATTGCCTCCGGAACCATGAAGGCGTACAGTAATTGCATGTTGCTGAGTTTTAATTAGTGCTGAGACTCATTGCCTGCTGCTTCCCAGGTGGCCTGTAAGTTCAGCACAGACAAAACCAAACAGCCGCAGCTCGGTAAAGATCTCTTCATCAAATGATGGCTGGATTAAACCCTCTCTACCAGAGTCTACTCACACTAATGCAAATGGATGATTATCTTTTCCATTTGTGAGAATCCTTTGCTGACATCTGAGGGAGCTGTCTAACATTGCAGGAGCGTCCGTGTTAATTACACATTTGTCGTCTAATAGATGTTCATGCTGTGGAAATTACCAACATTTAGCAATCAGATGATGTGGGTTCACAACCAATCAAATGTCACCAATATTAAAGCAAGTCAAAGACCAAACGAGCATGGAAAAGTGGGAGGAAAGCTCTGATGTGCATTTCTGATGTGTGTGTTTATGTGAAGCTCTAATTCAGTGGTGTTAAACGGTGGGAAATACTCTACTATGTGGTTTCCTTAAAAACTGAACTTTTTTCAGATAATTTTGTCCAAACAATGGCCAATATTTAGAGTTATTAACGATGAACCTGTAGAGATTTGTGACACATTGCTGATAAACTCATCAGTGCTGTACCGAATGTTGAAGTATTTATAGAAGCGTTTTTATTCTTAGCGTTTATTCTTAGGTGTAACCTGGTGACAAATATTTAGGATTATAAATGCATGTGTGGCAGGGCGTGGCCTGCCCTCCGAACAGGTGCCATATGGAGGTAGTGCCTTAATTGGTGGGTGGGGAGAAAAAGGTTTATATAAGGCACTGCCTCCAGCTGGCTTTAGTTGATTTCCCCCTTCGGCGAAGGTGTAGTGTGGTTGCAGCTTATCTGGGCTGTTCGACCAACTGAACCTGTCCCAGAATGAGCATGCTGTCTGGCAGCGCCAAGAAGGTTGGTGCTTCCTCCCGCCATCCTTCCGTCCAGAACGCTTTGCCGTAAGGGCGTGCGCGCTAGTTGGCACTGGGCAGTTGGCTGCCGGCTGGTGTCAGTGGGTCGCGATGCCCCAGCGGGAACCCCTCATGGAGTAGATCACCTCGCTTACTGGACCCACTGCTGCTTTGGCTCGGTGCTTTGGCCCCGTCCGGCGTTGAGACGTAGTGGTGCCGCCGAGGCGACCACGGAGTTATTGCCTTCATTTTAGACTCCTAACAGCGTGTAAATTGTATCATCAACCTATATTTACTCTTTTTAGGTTTTGTTTCTTTTCGTTTCTTAGTTGACGTTGTGTTCTTTTAGACGATCTGGTCACAATTTATTTGCCTGTCTGTGTGAGGTGTGTGCGTGTGTGCTCGTCGCGTCAAATTGTTTATCACTGAAAGTTTAATTGTTTTCTTTGTGGACAGGTGCTGCGGGCCACGGCGGGGACCCAACCCCTGGTGGAGGGCGTTTTCATCACCCCCCTCGTGTGTGGTTTTGCTTGCAGAAGCACGGGTGTTTTTAGTTCGTTTATCTCCCCTAATTGAGTTTTACCTGCTGGTGGGGCCCCAGCCCTGTCCACCCCTTTTGTTAATTTAACTTTTATACAGCCGAGTTATATTTTGTTGAGTATTGGATTAAATAAAATTGTAGTGCATAACCCTCGATCCCGTCTCTGCCTCTGGAATAGAACTTATCTGCACGTGCCTGTTCTCCGGTTAATTCCTGGGGTGAAATTCCCCAGGTGGCGTTGTCGTCAACCGTTCCACCTCTCCCCACCCCGCCACACATGCGTAATCTTTAGCTTTGAAAACGGATCAGCATCACCATTATTGCTAAGCCCACATGCAGATATAAATACAACCCTAAAGTTTAAAGATGTTTATTTGATCAGGGAAAAGAAGCTCAGTGGGTGAAAAAAGTAACACTCAAGCAAACACTTGTGTCCCTGTAAGAATCCAGGCTGGGGAATGAAGCGGTTATTAGGCACTTGTTAGCATGCTTGACAATGCTGGAAACAAAGAAAACAACTAGCTGTTATGACTGAAATCTTCATTTTAAGGCTTGAATTTACGCATTTTACATGAAGTGTGTTTACAGGTGCCTGCAGTTTGACTTTAGCAGTGTTCTGTGGTTCCGCCTGTCTGGTTATTTCCTGCCGAACCTCTGGGGAACAGCCATGCTCCAGACCTGACCGGGAGCACCTTCCCAGTCACGGGGATGTATCTCATTCTCCAGCATCACCTGCCCCTTGGAGTTACGTCCAAATCTAAAATGGAGGGGGAGCAGAGATCTGACTTAAAGCAATTTATACAGGGGAGGGGGGGGTCTCCTTTCCAGAGAGTAACACATCGTTTCTGTGTTTGTTAGATCTAAAGGAATATCAGATATGATAAGACTTTGTTTTTGTTCCTTTAGTTGATCCAAGTCTCATAAGCACTAATTTAAACATGTCCAAAAGCACATTTTGAGTGGAGTGGAAAAGCAGATATTCTATCATAATAAGTCTAACTGTGCAGAAGAAGCCTCAGTATTTTGTTTTGATATTTGCTGAAAAATAAAAAAAAGATATTCCTGCATGATAAAACATCGGTTGTGTTCTGTGCTGACACTGACCTCTGTGGCTGATGGAGGACGGAGTTCCTGGTTTCTCGCTGAGCTCCAAGCAGCAGAGCCCTCAGCACTGTGTTCAGTAGATAATCATCAATGCTGTTGTCAGCGTTTCTGCCACCCTTAAACAACAATCAAACCAATTTCAAAGCCTATTTCAGAGTGCAGAAAAGATTTACATCTTTTATGAGATGCCATTGTATTTCCAGACTAAGATGTGCTCTAATCGGAAAGGGAAATGAGGTTTGGTGAATACGAAAGCATTATTTTTCAAGTTCTCACCATTTCTAGCATGCTGTCAGCCATCTTCTCCTCTGACCCTGGCAGGTCTTCCTTGTCCAGAACGTCTTGGATGTGAAGAGCCCGGCTGACGCTGGTCATCGCCACGACCAGAGCCAGAAGCGTCACCAGCGCGGATGTGTCCATGTCGTGGAACAGCGGAGGAGATCGGACAAGGAAGGCAGGATGAGATGTCGGTGGTAGTCACACCTGTTGTTCTCAAGAGCTCCTCAGAAACTGACTCCTTCTGTTTGGGTTTGGAGGTCCTCTTTCGGCTGTGTCTTGTGGCGGTGACAATCTCCCTTGGTCTAATATATGCCTGCCAGCGTCTGGCCAGAGGCCCCCAGGAGACGTGAAGAACGATGCTAATATACAAAGGGAAATGGGCAACAGGATAAAAGAAGTCTGCTAATATGAGATCCAACCTGGTCCATTTAGGAGGATCAGTGCATTAGTGATGATCGAGCGCCCGAGTGTGTTATTATGTGGCCCTCAGGGCAAAGCAGCCCAACTCTGTTAGTTATTAAACAGATAAATCCCCACAAATGCACTCATCCACTGGTCCCTATTGTCCACAAGTCCCAAATTATACATAGACAAACCATCTGAGAGAGGGTTCAATAACCACTTAATCAAGGCACACAATACAAGACAATTATCACCCAAAACAGGTCTGTTCAAAGTACCGTTGGTTTTAGATTTGGGTTAGTGGTGAAGCATTGAACTAGAGGGCAACTGTGTAATTTATTTCTCTTATTAATGACTACTCTCGAGTAGGTGGCAGAGGGCCGCAACTCACTTTCTTTGGTGACGTTGTCGTGGAGAAGAGAGCATTAAATAACCAGGTAATAGTTCTAATTCAGTCATCTCTCCACTCAATGGGAAGCTCCGATGTGTGACATTGCTATTGATTACAAGCAGTAGGCCATTAAATGAATATATCAGCAGGAAAGTCACTGACACTCAAGGCTTTAATGACACATTGATGCTGTGCAACGAAGAGACGCTTTCTTGGTGACACAAGCGTCCAACCCATAATAGCAATGAAGATCTTTGCAGTGTCTCAGTTGTTACACGCTCGTGCTCGCTCTTCAGTGCTGTTCTGGCACCGCACTTCACACAACTCGAAAATTGAAGTTGTTTTCAGTGAGATGTGAAAGAAAAGCGAGAAGATGATCTTATCGGCCGTGACTGGGACCAGCTGAAGTTAATGATCCGTTTCTTCTCATCCAGAGCTGCTTCAGAAGTTTCGATGATCCACGTTCATAAATGTTCAGCAGATGCTGAGAACTTAACTGCTCTGCAACAAGGCAGGCAATTAGAGGACACAGTGTTTTCAATTCAATTGAGCTTTGTTTTTAACAAGTCTGTGTGTGTGTGTGTGTGTGTGTGTGTGTGTGTGTGTGTGTGTGTGTGTGTGTGTGTGTGTGTCAGTTCCAGTTTAAGAGGATTTCATCCCTTAGGCCCTTTCCAGTGCTAAATCTGTTGATGTCACATCCAGCATTGATGAAAGTTACTTATCACAAGCTGTTAACTGTCATGGCAACCGTGATGACACATTTTCCTCTTTGGGATTAAAGAAAAATCCAATTGATTTATTTTGACATAAGGAGAAACACATTTCCAGAAAATGTCAGAAAAAAGTTTCATTTCTTTTAAGGCAAAGCGTTTTTACACATTTGTAGCCATTTAGCATTCTAATTCGATTATCCAATAACTTCATATTTTATGTTCTGTGTTTTTCTGCCATCTAGCGTTATATAATTGAACTTCATGCCTAACGGCTCAAATAGCTAAAATATTGGCGGCAACTGGCAGTATTTGGTGAAGGATTTTTTTTTTTTTTTTCATTGTGTTCTTATTTACAGCATTAAAACAGCCAAGCATTAATTAAATGAGAGTTAAGGGCAGAATTGCAGCGTCGTTTCATGCAGCAAATACAAGATTGTCCAGCAATGTAAAGGGCAGGGGGATAAAAAATATTACTTAATATGTTGCAGTTCGGTTTTTGGTTCATAATCAGGTTCATCTCTTCCGTCTTCATGTTGTTTATGTGTCACAGGGCTGTTGTTTCATGGCTGCTTGAGCTGAGGTTTTGTCAGCAGCCCTCACTCTCACCACAAGGCACTTGTATGAAGCAGTAGAAATGCAAATGAAACTACCAAATCGGATGTCTCACAGTGAAATTTCTCCTTCTAACATTTAAAAAAATGTATGAAGAGCTCAAAATTTAGACACTGAAACATAGGCTCCAGCCTTGTATTTTTACAAGGTATCAATATATTATAATTAATCATGCAACAATAACTATTTTATGGCTGTTAAATATATTTATATATATATAATTAGGCTGCTTGTCTATTTTTCCATATGTGATTCAAGTTCACTCAGGTAACAAACACAGTACATCTAACTGGATTAAGAAAAAAAATATTGACACAAAAAAGTATTTAATGATGACGCTAAACAACCTGGTGAACTTGTTCGACCCGCTTACTGACACAACACATTCAACATCTTATTTTACAGATTTATATATTCCCAATGTCAACCAGTGCTAAAAATAAATCCCCAAACATCCTCCTTATATAAATGCTCTCCCCTTGGCCCACAGCAGTCATCAGTCTTGCAGTAGTTAAGGCAAAAGTAGTCTTTTGTGAGGGGCAGTGCTTCTACAGCGGCCAGTGTGTCAGTCTGCATCTATTCTGCTCGTCTTTGAGTTGGGATCTTCTCTTGTAGCTCGATGAGGGTTAGTCCAGGGCTGTAAGGACATACAGTGGTAGCTACCCTGGTTCCATTATTGATGCTGGCCTTCAGTATCTACCGCGTCACGCCAGGAGAAATGCGTGCTATAAATGGACCGTCCGAGGCCGGCACAGAAAAGTCTGGGATGTCACCGGAGCAAAGACGGCGCCAGTGCCTCACATGGTGATCGGGTTGAGTCTGTCGCTGCTACGGAGGAAGTTAAGAGGTCCCGTCGCTCCAGTGTGTGGCCCATTCTTTTTTATGGATTTTCCCCGATTTCTCTGTTTGGAACTGCGGCCGGTCCCCACGAGGGATCTTCACCGCGTGGTGCTGGGGCAATTTGTCTTTGTAGTGGGCCCGCTGGAAGAAGCCACACTGGAGGATGACAGAGGAGAGATTAATCGGTTTTTCATTATCACACACACACACTGTGAGCAGTTAGAAGAGTGCTTCTGATGCACTTAAGTAGTTCCTCAGACAGAAGAGATTATCTGATGTTTTTGTGCAGACAAGGTGAATCGCCAGTGGAAGTACAACCACCCAAAAAGCACATCAACATGCTCTCAGCGTCAGTAGATGTTCCCTGAACGCCACTGTTACCTAAAGGTACACACACACACTATCCAAACCAGTTTATTCTGGCACCTGGAAACTTGGTCATGTGACACATGACAAACAGGAGGGGACTGAAATGCACACTGCGAGCTCACACACAGGTGTCAGAATGAACCAGGCGATCGGCGGCTGAAGCAAAACGCGCTGCACATCACTGCAAGGGTCAGAGGGCTCAGAGTGGGCGATGGCTGGGTGGCGTTCAGTGACAACAAACACAAAACAACCACTCTGCAATATATTTACGCAACAAAGAAGCACATTTTTGCCCTCCTTCATCATCCAATTTATCTTGAAGTTTAGGAATGTTGTCATCAGCCAGCTAGCAAATGAATCCACAAGGCAGCGCCGCCTGCAATTTTGGTTACAACTGACAGATTTTGTTGTATCTGTGTTGTCTAAGGGCAGCTGGCATAAATATCAACACATCAGAAGCATCACAACACTTCAGCTGGCCCCCACCTCACAGCTACACTGTAGGGGTGAGCAAAAATGTGCCAATATTTTGTATGCTAATGAACACCCCCAGCCACCGAGGTGAGGTGAACTAGGAGACACTGCCGGGGATGTTTTTTACCGCCTGGAGGAAGAGGAGGAGGGGAGAGCAGGCCAGACTGAAATGTTCTTTGTATTATAGTTCTGACACCTGCTTCTCCACCTCCGAGGGCTGGACCCCCAAGTGGGCGCGGTAGTACTCCGTCTCATAGTGGCGGCGCGGCTCGTTGCGTTTGAAGAAGCCACACTGGACAACAGATGGCCAGAGCAGAGGAGGGGGGGGGGGGATAGAATGGGGAAAAGAGTGGGAAATAAAAACAAAAATGGAAATGAGAGGATGAACAAGAGTCATGGACACGTGAAAATAGGACCATTAAAGAGAAGAAAGAGGAAAGAAAAAACTGGACTAACAGAGTGAGACGGTTCCAGATATCAAGTGGGGGAAGAGGTGACACTAGGAGGAGCTGCTGCATCATTTTTTTTATCGTAGAGCACTGGTGTGACAGGAGTGTGTGTGGGTTACCTTCCACAGCAGGCAGACCAGCAGGGTCAGCAACAGAATGCCTGCCAGGACAGCGATGAGGATGATCCACCAGGGGATCCAGTACTGGTCAGCCATGCCCGGCTCGGGATAGATCATGACTGGAATCTGATGGAGACCAAAGGTCCATATTGAAATGAGAAATTTTCATCAATGTGGGTGCGTGTGGGGGGGCTGAAACCTGTGCAGCAGCATCCTTCAGGACCAGGTGTTTGATGCTGGACTTGACGGTGATGTTGGCTCTGACCAGCAGCTCCAGAGCGCTGACAGCTGGAAACTCCTGACAGACACGGAAGAACGACGCTGAAACTGTCGCTCGTATCTACGAAAGCTC
The DNA here is from genome assembly GCF_901000725.2 of Takifugu rubripes. Lineage (NCBI taxonomy): Eukaryota > Metazoa > Chordata > Actinopteri > Tetraodontiformes > Tetraodontidae > Takifugu > Takifugu rubripes. The sequence goes on along the minus strand of NC_042303.1, from coordinate 11,267,322 downwards.
CGGTTTACCGTCTGTTCACTCACAGACGTACGATTATCTGACATTGAGCTGCGCTCGAGTTCAGAGAGAAAGATGAAAACATGCTTTCCACCTCTATGAAGCTGCTGTTCCACAGCCTGGCACGGATCTTCAGGACAGCCTGTCCAGAGAAGCTGTGGAGAGGACACTGAATCAGGATGCAGCGGGCCGACCCTAGAAGACAGTCCTGGTGGGGAGAAGGACCAATGAGCAACGAGACAAATGCATTTCCCCCGTCTCTTCCTGTCACACCCTCTCACCAGTTTGAGGGACTTGCGTCTATCTGAGGCGGCCACGGCCGGGGTGGTTCTTCCCATGCTCCCCTTTGTGTTCACATGGCCCACGTCTTCGGGGTAGGAGCGGCGGGCTCGTCCAGCCTGCTGAAGCAGCACATTTAACGAAACACATCGATGTGTAACTGCCTTTGAAAGCCACTGACGTGGCCGAACTTTCAGTTTGAGCGTGACTGATTGTAATCCTACTTGGTGACTGACAGGTGTGATTCCTGCAGCTGAGGAGCTGTGCAGCATCAGAGGATTCAGGGCGCCTGACGAGGTGCAGCGTGCGTCTGCAGAGCCGTCCAAATTCAGGCTGGCCGGATACAGGAGCCACTTCCCATTGGACAGCTCATAGGGCCACATGATGTTAAGAAAGGCCGAGCCGAGTGTCTGCAGGGCCTGACCAGGGTTCGTAACCTTAGGCAGAGAGCAAAGTGAGCCCTTCCTCACGTCACAGTTACACTAAACGCAGAAGGACGCACCTGAACACAAACACGACACCATTTTTTTTCTCACCACAAACTCAAAATCAACAGGGCTGCCGACGTCCTCCAGGCTGCTCATGGCACTCTCTCCTCTCACCGTCCCGCTGAAGAACAGCTGATGAGGCTCAGCAAGCCTGCGGTGAACACAGAGAGCAGGTCAGCGGGTCAGACGCTCGAACCGAGCCGTGCACCTGTCATGCACCTGTATCAGGCTTCACAGCAAAAGTGTGCGGATTGCAAAAAACGAAATAAGCAGCCCATAAAAGCAGAAGCTTTTATGGTTCATGGTGACCACCAGCTATGAGTAAGGTTTTACTCACCCACTGACCGCCAGAGGGAGCTCTATCACAACCTTAGCCAGAGCTGTGACGGGGACCAGGTCGGGCTGCTCACTGATCCTGGAGGCGACACCACAAACAGCCGCTACCTTAGCTGAAATATTCAAATGCTGAAATGGCCACAGAGGTGTGAAGATTTTAGGGACGGTGGGCTTACGTCGTCAGTGAGAGATCTGCTGTCAACTCAGTGGTCTCGATCGTGATGTTAGATGTGCTCAAGTTGATGGTGAACTTCAGCTGGAAGGTGGGTATGTTTGACAAGAAAATTATAGTCTGGCTACACAGTTGGGTGGAAAACCTGATCATTTCTTACACATGAGCGCATCAAAATGTATGAGAGTAAAAGTAAAAGTGTCTGAGAGCCACTTCCTTTCCTCACCTTTGTGTTCCGTTTCATCGGGTTCCCCAGGTCACATTCAACATGGGAGCCGTTCTGGTTTGCTTGGCATCTCATCTGCATTTAAACAGATAACAAAATGCAAGTTCACACATTTCCACCTTTGGATGATATTTCTGACCTTGTACCTGTGCCGGGATCCTGGAGCCTGCGTACGACAGCGTGTCTGGCAGAGAGATGAACAACTGAGCGGCATGAGCGTCGTCGCCGTCCTCCTCGGGAAACAGGGAGGTCGGATGGCGTGTTGGTGACGGTGATCTCCAGCACCACCAAACGCTGGTCTGACAGCGAGAAGACCTGCACGTCGTCCTCATCCCTGCAAAAAAGGAGAGCCGCACACTGTTGCGTTCAGCGACACGTTCAGCCTCGTGTTTTGACCAAATTCAGGTTCCACTCTCATGTTGGAGATGTTGCAGGGTGAAAAAGCCAGACTGATGCTAACTTTGGCAGAGGCGTGAAGAGGTCAGAGGTCAAAGGCCGCGTTCCAAACTGGTAGCTCAGCTTCAGGTTGCTCTGGCAGATTTTGTCAGCTCCACATCCCTCTCGCAGGAAGTTCACCTTGTGGAAGTCAGAGGAGAGATGGATCAGCGCCGCAGCTACATTAATGAGGCAGAAAAGCTTCGCTGCAATGGAAACGTAAAGAATGTTCAATGGCCACATGAAAGAAACATTAGACAAGAACGTTTGATGTTATTTAAGCTTTTTAGTGTTGGAAAAAACCTTTAAGAAAAGATATTTCTATGAGACAACCTAGACTATGTACAGAAAAAAAAAGTTTCAATTTTATTTCAAAAGACTGATACATATCTAATTTTGTTTTAAGGCTCTGGATCAGTCAGTGATGAGCAAATATGGATTTTCATGCATTATTTGTTCTTAATCAAAGAAAAACGACCCACACTTGGGGTAATTAGAATTTGTTGTAAAAAAAATATATCATACATTGTTTTTTGGGGCTACTTAAACCTGAAAACAACACATCAAATATGAATTTAAATCTACTGGTTACTAAACTAAGAGCATCATAGGCAGTGAAGCCATTTAAAACTAATTCAGTCTAGAAATTTGGATTCAGACCTCTGAGTAAAGCATGTTGGAGGGAGAAACACTGAGCACAGGCGGCAGCTTCTCCAGCCTCTTGGAAGCCGAGTGTCTGCGCGGTGGAACTGGCTTAATGGTGTGGGTTATCTCCAGTGAGATGGGCCGCAGCTTGTCCCGGATGTTCTCCTGCATGGAACAATGATCAGTCCTGAAGCTTTGTCGCGTGTAAGTCCTGTCTCTGATGTGCACGACTAGAGCACGTCGGCGTTACTGACATTGAGCTGGAACACAGCGCTGGTGCACACGTGGTGGTGCTGCTTGTGGAGCTCCACCTCCTCCGTCTGAGTGTACTCTGGATCCAGGGAACTGCGGCCCAGGAAGTTGACGCGGTGCGGGAGGCCCAACTTCCTGCGCTCCGTGTCGGCTTCAAAGTGCACCAACAGGGCTGGATGGGAAGAGCGTGGGAGCAAGGCATGAAGGGAAACAGAAATGTCAGGACACACACAGAGCAGGCGCCTAAGGTGCCCACCGGGGACCGATCCCATATAATCCAACCATCTAAGAGGACAGTAGCTGTGATGTCATCAAAACGACGTTAACGCTGCGCCGTGGATAAGGTTACGCTCCACTTTAAATAGAGTCTTGGTGCTTTGAGCCCAAGTCCCCCATGATGGGAGAACCAAAAAGGTGGTGACTTACTAATGTGGGGTGAGTAGTGCTCTGGGTGGGCCATAAAGGCGAAGCAAGCCTTGACCTCCACGCTAAAAACAGCAGGACAGGGGAAAAAAGAACATTATCTGTGATGCAGATTCAGCGGCAGTTGCTTGTGTGGGCGTGGGTTCGGGCCTCACCACACTCCTGTCCTGCCTTTGCAGTTGCTCTGCTCCAGATCGATGTATTGAGGATCAATGGATACGTCTCTGATCACGTGGATGACGGGACAAGACCTGGGGGCGCACGAACGACGGCGGAGGAGGATGAGAGCAATGTTAGCAGGGAAAGATGTTGAATTTCCACATCTGCAAAGTCAGATTCTCACACCTGAAGAGAACCACAGAGTCGTTGAGGGAGCCCACGGCAACATCTGGGTAATGGTTAGCGTCTATATCCAAACCACCTGAGATGGAGTATCCGAAACGTCTCACGTCAAAGTCCCGACCATCCAGCACCTGATGGGAGAGATGGATGACTGTTGACAGATGTGTTTAGACAATAAAAGGAAAATTTAAGGGTTCTCTTGGATCACCTGAGCAGGTTTTGTTTCAATACCAGCGTCTGAACCTCTGTAGATGAAAACCTTGCCATCGCCATCAAACGGGGCCCCCACTGCAATATCTACACACACGTGCAGTTTGGTATAATTAATCACAAGCAAATGAGGGATTTTTCCATGTGCGGAGCTTCAAAACACACGCTCTCACCTCCATATCCGTCCTGGTCCAGATCTCCGATGCTGCTGACTGTCATCCCGAACATGGAGTCGTAGGTCCCGTTGAGACGGATCGGCCGGGCCTGATCATCCCAGTGGCCGAAGGGGTTCAGGTAGACGTACACAGCCCCGCCAATCTCTGCCTTGCGGTCAAAGAAATTCGGAGCTCCGATAATCAGATCCGTCCATCTGTGCCGAGAAACAAAACCAGAGATCTTCGAAGAGTTCCTGAACTTTCTCAGAAGCACAAACTGTCTTGAGCTTCGTTTTCCTCTCACCCATCCCTGTTCAGGTCTGTCGTGGCTACCGAGTACCCGAAGGAAGACGCCAGCTCCTCCCCCCAGAAAATGTGCTGCGGCACCAGTCGGTACACATTGTCTTTCCTCAGCAGCACCACCGCCCCTGTGTGATTAGCCCGGGGCGCCCCCGCCACGAAGGTCAGCTCCCCGAGGCTCATAATGTCCATGGCTGAGTCCACTGAAAATCCTGGAAGGAGACGACGGCATGGGGGAGGGAGGGGTCAGAGGTGAGTATCGACCGTGGGACTGGGGCCATCTCCTCCCTGCGTCATGTTCGGCTCATCGTTTTACTAATGAAATGTGCGATTTGAGTGCTTATTGATTAGATGTCAAAGTCCTGATGAGTGTAAACGACCTGTGTGCTGCTGTTGGAGCGATTTTAAGTCCAAGAGCAGAAAAAGGCCAGTTTGTAACGGGGAGAGATGTTTGGAGACTCGCCTAACGTCTCCTGAGATTCACGATGCTGCTGCTTTCAGTTGCCTCGGGAAGTCAGCATGTAAACAAGTTGGCTGAGCATTCATCGGATTTATCACCTAGAGCAGCTCTGCTTTTGTGTGTCTGTGAATTAAGCACATCTCTGCATGTGTGTGTGTGGGAATGTATGGATGCATATAAATCAGGGAGTGTAAAGGACTGAACAGCTGGAAGGAGTGTGTGTGGGGGTATATTTGTGTGCATGTGGGTTGTGAGTTTGCATCATGGGTAAGTTTGTTATCAAGCAGTAAATATCTGCAAATCAGATTAAATCTTATACATCCATCATGCACCAGTTTAAAGACATGCAAAGGGAGTGTGAGAGAGGGGGGGGTGAGTAAACATACATAGGGAGACAACAACAGAGACAAACTCCATGGTGGCAGGTGTGGAATGCAACTGTCAGCATCACAGATCCTGTAAACACCCCTGAACGGAGACTAAGGCGCCGCTATTTCCACACTGGGTGGCTTTTAACAAGGTCATCGCTATAAACCTCCAGCTTAAACTAGTGCGAAATATAGGCTACCTTCTTTCCACCGCCGATTAGAATTCTAAAAATAGAAAGCATGAATATGTATCTGTCGTGTTTATTTTGAGCTTTCATATTATGTAAGTCTTTCTTTACCGCCATGCTCATTTGAAATCTTTATGTCTTGGAGGTGGCCTCCAGATAACCTGACAGCAACCATGGAGTCAATTTAGCTCCACACGCATTTGTTGTAACATACCAGCGTTTAGCCCAATGGTACGTCAGTAAAAAGATGTATGCTTTCAATTAGCAAGATGCTTAAACTTAGTTTAAATGTTGTTTCCAATTTAATGATAAACACATAAAGAAAACACACCATCTAAATTAGCTGCAACACTGTTGGGGGGGTTGTTTTAGTAAGCATGCGTATGTCTGCTATATCATCTGATTAGGATCAATGGGAGCATGTGAGTAATAAATGAAGGATCAGGGGTCACGTGGGAATTAGTGTTGTCACGGCGACGGCTCAATGTGGGGACCAAGAGGGTGAGCAGGCTCGGAGGCATGTGAATGAAAAGATTTACAGCAGATCCACACACTTAGTGGACACTGATAACTGGAACAGTCAACACAACATAAATAGTTCTTCCTTGATACCAGTGGAGACCGAACAGCAACAGACTCCTTAAAATATCACACCAAAAAGTGCAGCACGAATCTTGGTTCCTCAGGATCTGAGATCACTTTGGTGTCTCGCTTTATATCTTCCTAATTTAAGCTTGCAAAATAACACAGATTTAACACATTCCAAATTCCAGCTACTCAGGATATACAGCACCTATGGAACTATAGCCCTTAGCAGACGCTCTAGCTTTAAACGGTAGATGAAAAACATTAGCTGTAGCAATGATGCTAATTAAACTAAGTAGTTCATTTTAAGTCAAATGAGGTCTTCTGTGCCGCTGGATACGCACTTAGGAGAATGAATCTCAGTTAATTACAGTTTCATGTCAGTATAGTTCAAATGAAAAAGAGCTCTGTAATTCCATCTGCTTGGTCATACTTCACCTGGTTAGCCGTAAAGTAGCATTAGCTTAAAGCACTAGAGCGCTAAACTCTCGCCACAGGACCGCTACCACGAATAGGGTCGTCTATGAGTTATGTAAAACTTTTGATTGGGAAAACAATTAAAAAAACCTCAGCCACCAGGAAAGCCTCACGCACATACACACACACACACACACACACACACACACACACATGCACGCAGACACGCTAATGATGACAGATACCTACAGACAGAACACACACACCCTGCTGCTACTCAGACACAACCATCCCATATATTCGAAAGTAATGTATTGAAAGTAAATTAAACAAAAATCAAACAATAGAAATCATATAAATGAAATATTAAATTAATTACAAAATAAAAATTATGTTAAATTAAATTGGATGGCCGTCTCTTTATAGCAGTAAAGGTGGTTCAGTCTAATTTACAAGACAGATTAAAACCAAACATCTAGGGGGGATTAGCGGTAAGGATTAAGACAAAGACAGATAAGATAGCAGAACTACTTTCACTACAAGCCCAAGTCTGATCCGAAACAAAAACACCTCACGCCTACAAACCTAAGTAGCTATTATGAGCTACATCCTCAAATGGTGTGGGTCGACTGGAGGGCTCCAGAGTTTTGTACAGCAGTGCATCTTCAATGGGACTAGCCATGAACAAGAGCCCTACATGGCCCGAGATAGGAGGAGAAGGACAGAGAGAGAGAGGTCGGGAGTGATGGGGTGGTGGAATGGTGAGGGGGATAAAAGAGTGGACAGAGAGAGAAACAAAGGGGACAGGGTTGTGCGGGTGAGACAGGCTGTGATTGATTGGTTTCTGCTCTTTGGTGCTGCAGCGGTGCTTCCTGTAAAACCACTGGGTAGCACTGGTGAGGAGCCGACGTTTCGGGCCCAGACTGCGTCCTCTTTCTCGTTTCCATTTGATTGTTCCAAAGCTGGAGGCAGGCCATCCCAGTCTTAGTAAATATTAAAATCATAGGAATGAGAGCTAGGTCTCAAGACTCAGCTCTTGGAACTTTACCACATCCGTCCACCCACGTTCATTTCAAAGAAAAACATTGGACAGGAAACCACCAGTTAGCGGCAGAGCCCCCCCTGGTATTAGCTGACTTCTCTAGCATGCTGAGGTGCAGTCTGGCCCCTGGTGTCGCCCCCACACCGGCCCTCAGGTCCTCTCCTGTGCACGGGCAACAGTGAGCGGGGAGGGCAGATCCTACCCAGGTAACTGTGGTAGGGCACGGGGATGAGCTGGGCGTTTAGCTGTTTCTGATCTGCCACCTCGTAGGGTCCGTCGTCATAGAGACCGAGGTCAAGCAGAGTCTGGTTGAGGAGCTGGACGCGCATCTCACCTGGAATGGAAACGGGCGAGGGGCACAGCAAAATAACATGGATGGGGGAGGGGGGGGGGGGGGGGGTATGTTTCAGAGGTAGCCCTCATCAAGGACAGAGAGGCTCAAATTCCCCAAATCCAGCATCAGATGATCATAAAACATATACAACAACAGATACCTACACACCTATTAAAGCATGTTCAGTTACATTTGGTTGAGGTTTGTGAATTAAAAAGCTTAGACAGTCAATAATATTATTGATCTCCTGCATGAGAGTGTAAAATCAATCAGCTCCACTCATAAATCTGCCTTCTTTAATTAGAGCTCCTAAAATTCTGTCTGCATTTATGACGTTGCAACAAAACCCTCCTGTTCAACCTGTTTCAACAAAGCATTTGGTGTAAATTAGCCATATTCTCCAGCTCATTCATACATTTAGTTCTGTATATATCTTAACAACATATGTTTTAGCTCTTTAGCCTTCACAAGCTGTCTGCAGCGGCCATGTCGCTAGTTTTATTCCAATCTTTTGAGAGGGAGCAGCTCAGCTGTCCTCAGCTCAGTGGGACGCGTTACCTTTCCAGTTGTATGTTCCAGGGGCCCCAAACAGAATGAAGTTGTTATCGGGGGTGAAACTGACTGAAAGGCCCTGCTGACAGAAGCCGAACTGCTCGTGTCCCTGCGGGCGGCCTTCGCAGAACTTCCATTCCCCTCCGTCCAGGTCGTCCCGCTCCGTCAGGTCGTCGCTCAGGACGTAGCAGCGGCCGATGGGGTCGCGGGTCTCTGATGGCTGACTCACACGCTGCCTGAGCTCGTAGAGGTGCGCGCAGGTCTTGTGGGGTACAAGAGGACATCATTTATTGACTTTGAGCTTGGATCTCGGTGGCCTGTGGGCCTGGTGCCTTCATGAGGTGTTCGTCTCTTACCACCACCTTCCCTCCGATCCCCTGACTCTTAACAGTAACTCCCAGCCACTGGTTGTGTTTGCTCTCTCTGTTCAGACTCACTGAGATAAAACAAAAAGGGAAATTAAAAGTATATACATGAAAATAGGCCCAGCCGTAAACCCACTCGCTCCCGCGTTGATGGGCTTGTTCTAGCCGCCGATGAAGCGTCATCTTCCACCCACCTTCTCCGTCTATGTCCACCCTCTCGCAGTCGTACTCCTCTGGCGTGATGGGGCATCTGAATAAAGCTCCGGGTCGACTGCCCCTCAGCGGGCCTTGCCCTGCTGCCTGCGGCGCCCCCACGAGGATCCTGGAGGAACACACCATAAAGTCGCGGTCACGCCTGCTGGCCGACCTCGGCGGCCTCATAGCTCAGCCATCAATAACGAGTTCAGCTTTAAAAATACAGCACATCTGTTCTGATCACGTTGGTAGCACCAGGCTGACGCGGTCTCGCATCATTTTGTAATAACAGGAGGAAGAAAGGTTTATCTTCGGCGATGGAGGCTCGTATTTCGAGCGCCGGGTCACTGCCCTCTGCCTTATTAGGAGCGGCTGATTCAACTTAGCTCGCTATTTAAAAACAGAACCTTGTGCCGCATTCCCACCAAGACCAGCAGTAGAGGCCCTGAAGAGACGCAGGAAAATAAAAGACATATTGTAAACCAGCCTGAGAGCGGCTGCGAAGATTCCCCAGACAACAACAGCGCTTCCTGTGAGCCGGCCGATTATCTGTAATTATCATAACGGTGCAGCCCTTCAGTTCTATACGCTTAAATTGGAACCATCTCTGTGGGAGAACTTTGCCTATAAATACTGTGCAGCCAACTGATAGCCCTGCCTGAACCAGGCACAGACAAACAGACGGTTGGGTGGTCACCGATACTGTCAACAAACAGCCTGAGCTGAGAGTCGTCCTGCTGTTATAGTGCAGATATTTCAGAGGCCAAATGTGTCGTTTGTCATTCATCACGGGACAAAAATCTCCTAATTATAATGTAGCAGGAGCACTCAACAGGAGCTAGCATGGCCTTTGGGTATAAAAAAAAGAGATCACAAGAATAGCTTCAAGGCACTCCCCAAAATTCTTTTATTATCATTAGACTGAATAAGAAAGAGGCTTTTACAGTAAGAGATGGACGGTCTTGTCACAACCTAAGTAAAGGCCGACTCTCACACTCTCCCTCGAGCTTCAAATCACAACTCAAAACCCACCTTTTCAAACTAGCATTCTCTCTTTGATTCATTCATTCAACTCTTGCACCTTATTGTGATTTCATCTAATTTATTTCTTCCTCTTTTGTCTGCGATTGTGTTTTGGTGACCGTGACTGTCCTGAAAAGTGCCTCTTGAATTTAAAAATGTTGTTATTTTTCATCATCATTAGTGTTATAATTAAGTTACCTCATAATGTTACGTTTGCACACATTGTTGATGTGGCTGGAACAGATTTGATGTTCCTAGAGAATTCCATATTCCAAAAAGGGAGGATTACCCACTGAGACTGGTTGTGGGACATGTTTCGACATGGAGACACAAATGCACCGCAAGCATTAGCTTTGTTCTAGCAGAAGATTCCAGCCCAATAAACACAGTGGAAACGCAGCCACATTATCAGACAGCTCCACTTTCCCTCCTCTACTCATATCTGCTCTGCAGTCATGTGTCTCAGGAACCATCTCAAGTCACAACACCCCAAACTAAGGATGAGGGCTTCGGCTATCCGGTACTCTATGCCAAGACCCAGACAATGGATGGAAGAAGGAAATAAAATAAAACAAAAACAAAATGATAAGATCTGATCCTTCTTATAGATTCACATACCAAAAGTGCTCTCGCTTATGTTTGGGGGTAAAGGTGATGTCTATCTTCACAAGCAGGTGTCAGGGTGTCAGGTGGGGGGTCCTTTAAGCTGTTAAACCACCAATATTTTGAGATGTTTTGTCACCCGAACTCAAACACTCGCCCGCATATGATATCCAGCCAGCTTTAGCATTATTTCAAAGAGCAGGGTGCAAGAAGGGTCTAAATGGAAGACAATCCGTGCTTCTATTTTGAGGCGTCTCTAAAATGAAAGACGCCTTTATGGGGAAAATGGAAGTCGCCAGTCAACTGTCGAACAAGGACAGTTTGTGTGGTGGTCCAGAAGAGGCAGGCCTGGGTATTCTGCATGAATCTATTTGTATGAAGTCATCGAGTTATTATAAGTTGAGGAATGCCTGACGTACTGTCACGCGTGTCCTGGGTTTACCACAGAAGAAGAGTGATGGCTGAGTAATAGCTCTGCTGTCCCACTCTCATTCTGGGGGGGGGATCCAGACAGCATTATCACCTTTCATCTTTACGAGAAACTGCATTTGTTCCCGTTGCAGGCTGGGCTGGAATATGAGGGGGTGTTACCGTGACGATGCCGTGCGTGAAATACCCACATGAACCCGGATCACGGCAGAGCCAGCAGCGTAACCGGAGCGTGAGTGTGATGATGCACATACTGTAGAGGGGGTTTGATGATAAACCTCCCAACCCCTCCCCAACACAAGGTAATCAGATTAATAGGAGCCCAAATAAACATTGGCAAGCAGAAGAGCACATCATTAGCATTGAGTATGCAGAGGAACTATAATGTCAAGGTATAAATATCAGGACCGGTTTGGTACATCCTGTCCATTATATATAATCACCTGTTTAAACATTTTTGAAAAGTTACAGAGAATAGACTGCTACTTTTGTTGTGCAGCCCTAATGAACATGGAAACTAGCTAGAGTGTAAACATCTTTTGAACATACATTTATTTCTACCTCAAACTCAGCTTATTTCCAACATTCTGTTTACCGCCACTTTTTCACCTGGTGGTCAGTCTTTGTATTGTAAATATTAAAATGGTGACTCCAAAATCTAAAGCACATTTCCAGTCATAAAACAGGCTCTGGTTGTAATAATTATTCAATAACCTAGCACTGATGGATGTGCACAGGTTTTTTCAGCTAATTTTCACTTATGACTTATAGTCACACGCTGGAATATTATTACCCCACAATCAGAGTGGTGCGTTCATTAGGGAGATTATGTGCTCTGACCCCAAAACACATTAATTCCCACCATGGGTCTGATCAATCATCCCCCCAGTACCACCCTTACATGCATCCCACCTCAGTCCTCCCCCCAACCCGCCCTCAGAAACCCCTAAAAAATCCCACACAGACATTTCCAATGAGACCATAAAGGGCCACAAACTCAGGTCAGAATGTTTGCTGGAATATTAAAACAATCCTAGTGTTGATTCACCGGGGTGATAAAAACCAAACATGATGTAGATCAAATCCTCTATTTACTGCATTTTGATAGTGTTTATACTCCTACAGCAACTAAATTCCAGTGGGTTCATTTCCCTAAATCGATCGCCAAATTCTCCCCCAAACTAAACATGAACTAACACCAGAGTTGGGCTTTTGTCGTCCCAGGGAAAAGTGCCGGACGTGCCTGGATTTCACCTGCAAAGTGCTCATGTAAACACTCCATCAAACGAGAGACACCAACACCTCCCTTGTTGTAATCCAACAATAATTCCTGAAATTCTGATTTGCTTGTTTATGGAAGAAGGCGGCTCGCGCCGAGACCGAAAAAGGAGAAAGTGGAGGGATATATAATTATGTAAGACGTAGAGGAGAGACTGAGGCAGTTCAGCTGTGACCCACACATGCCTCCCCTTCTAAAAGTTAATCTTTTCTTCTTTCTTTTGTGAAAAGCTGAATCCTCCCTCGCACCCCTTTAACATCTGTGAGTGGTGTGAGGTCGTGGCTCAATAGACAGTGGCTCTGCAGGACCAGCACGGAGGCCAGGGGTTCTTTAGGAATTCTGTTGTCATGGGGCAAGACTGTGACCTCTGCCCTTCAAACACACACTCTCATGTGCACATTCATGCAGAGGAAAGACATCAATGGAGGGGCTGCAAGGACAAATTTGGGCATGTAGGAATACAGAAGATCACCCCAAGGAAGACGTCGGACAACTGGGTAAACTCACTGGCTGCAACGTGTCCAGCAACATCAACTGTGACCATCATAAAAGCGGTGGGTGTCAGAAGAGACCCGCGCCCACGCCCGACCCCCGGCTTCTCATTTTGGCTTTACAGAGAAGAGGATGACAGCTGAGGCTGAGGTGACGAAGCTGTGACTCATCAGATTTTTAGTATCTCAACCTGCTCTCAGGACGACAGAAATGGTTGGCGCACAATAAAAATCAAAGAGACACACACACGGTAACAGCTGCCCCAAACCCCTCTGGGATTCTGTGGTTCACTGCTGCCGAACGTGACTCAACTTCCCGTTTAAACACCGGTGATGCCAGCGAGGGAATACTTACCGACACTATAACAAATGTGGAGGAAAATGAGTTTTGAATTGAACTAATATCCGTGACCGTGCGACTATGCTACAAGCAGGAGGGGCACAACAGCTGTGAGCAGCTGTAACCCCCCCCACCACCACCACCACCACCCACCCCCCCACCGTCCACCCCCGTCTTTGCTTCAGATGAATTTTTAACAACCCCTCAGCTCACCACCTGAACCGCCACTGATCAATAAATGAAAGACCGTTTGACCATCTGCAGACATAGATTAGCGGATGATTGGCACACACACACACAGACACACACAGACACACACACACATATGCACACACATACACAGACTTTCTTCTTGTCCCTTAGTCTCCTGCTGTTCTGCTCCCCTCTTAGCCACTCATATGTCTATTGATCTGCACACGGCTCATGTGACACCTCTATTTTAATTATCTTTTACTTTTGGTCTTTTACATTTTATTGCTGAACTCTTTTGGTTAAAAAAAACGAACAAACATTAAAACCAAATAAACAGTCGGGTAAATTACGACTGTCTTTTCTGTACTTTCACAGACGGTAAGCTGGTTGCACCGGCGTGGAAATGGACTGATCAGGTCGCCTCTTTCACTCCAGTCTAAACATGTCATTGTTGCCAAGCTGATGTTACACCAGTACCTTTCATATGTAGCTACATATATATATAAATCAGCAGACTATGATTCAACTCCACACAATGCCGACATATCCGAATATCCAATACCTAACCCCCAAAGCTAATGGATCTGAACTGAAATGAGAAAAGATAAATGAAAACCCAACACGGTGCAAAGCCAACTGTGCTGTAATCAACGATCTTGTGTATCCTGATAAGCAAACACAAAAAGGTTCTCCATCGTTTGCAATTTCCTCCTCATCTCTGCTTATCACATGCTGCGCTGTAGCCACAGTTCTGCCCTCAGTTCTGCTATCCTGCTGATTGATTGAACCGCATCTTTACCAGAGTGCACCCAACTGCCTCCAAATGGATACACACATATATTTAATCAAGGGGGTGATTTATTCATCCACTTCCACCAGACCCTCCCCCACACAGAGACTTAACTGGTGTGTTGTCAGTCCGCGGTAAGGTTTTAAGTACTAAAACATCTTTGATTTTCTTATGAATAAGAAGGAAATTTATATGATATTGCCCATCAAGATATTACCGCCTGTTTTCCCTTTGCTCTGACAAACTGTTCTGCACCACATTCGCTGCTGATCCTGCAGCCCGCTGCTCTGCCCCTGGTGAACACGTGTTCCCCAGAGTAATATTCCTGAAAGCTCCTGAGCAGCCCTGCATCCCACAGAGCTTTTGTCCAGTTCAGGCGGGCAGCCTGGTGTGGAGGAATGGGCCAATGCTAACGACACAGGGGGAGTAAGTAAGAGCTAGCAAACAGCATTAATTGTGTGTGCATGTGTGTATGTGTGTGAGTGAATGTGTGTGCGTGCATACACTTTGCTCTTTCTGCTCTCCCATATAAATTTGCTGTTTGTTCCTACATTTATAAGGCTTTTAGATGAATGGTCTCTGGCAGCTTTGGCAACAAGACTGAGGGAGAAAATAGGTGGGATAACACTCATGAATTGAATTAAGGAGCGTGATGGGGGACGGTCCATTCCCAGCTCTTTAGCTGAGGGTGAAAAAGCAGCCTTTATGTGGGTATTTTAATGCAAATTAGCTTTCAGAAAATCTTTGTGTTATAAGCACACATTTATGGCCGACCTCATTTAAACTTGTGTTCTTCCCTAAACAAAAAAAGGTCACAGAGGTTAAACACAAAGGGGGTGTTAATTTTTTTTTCCCCAAATATGGGAGTTACAAAATTTACTGGGAAAAATATAGGTTGAGCACATCTTCTTTAGCATCTAAAGATGACTTGCTAAATTGAGTGGAACTTTGCAACAGTGTGTGTCCTCCAAACAAGCTCAGGGAACTGTTTTTCCTTCCATTTGAGTCTAATCTCTACCATTTAAGAGCCGGTATGGAAAGCACACTTCTTGTTTTGTCTTCTAGTGTTTATGAAGACTGGAGGATTTGAGGAAGAGGATTTGTTCAGCTTCAGAAATCTGTTTCAGTCTCTTCTTCAGCCACTCAATCCAAACCTCAGAGTAGAGTTCTGGGACCTTTTCAGACCTCTGGGCCACTGTCAGACCACTGGCTCAGAGAGAGCATCTCTGTTTTGAGTGTACTAACACTCAAAACTAGTCTTGGATGTAAAGTGAGCCGCGACCTGTAACAGCCCACTTTCTTTATGACATCACTACTGTTGAACTTTATGTTTAAATTACGTAAATTGAAATATCAGGAAATGTGTTTGACCTGAACATTTTGTCTTACTGTCTTCACTTCTAAACAGTCGCCATAGTTGTGACACGCCGATGACTGACGTCAGCTTTCTTTCGATGTGCCAATACATAAAGGTGGAGTTCTGCAGTTCTTCACATTCAAAAATAAGTGACATGGCCTCAGATCTCTGTCCCTGTCCACTGGTGTGTGTGAATGTCCCTCAAAAACACTGACGATGAATGTGTGACATGCAAGAAAAACCAGGTCGGTGGGTTTTACAACATGTGTGTCAAGGCCAGGGAGAGCAGCCACAGCAGGAAGCACCTGATCAAAAGCATCATTAGTATTTTTCACAGTCTTTCATCCGGCCAGGGAGATGAACGTCTTTATCTGAATTCAGGCAGATAGGCAGAGGTTGAGCTAAGCTCAGTGGGCTCCCTGTCTTCACCCCACCGCCAACTATTAGCGGAAGCACCTCTCATGGGAGTATAAATAGACAGCACAGGCATAACTCAGACAGAAATACCCTCATCTGTCTGGCATCAGCAGTGACAGCAACAGGACGAGACCTTTGGGCTCAGTTTGGGAACCCCTGCCTCAAGACAACAGTAATTATGGCCTAGTATGAAAGGTTCTGTATGAAAGGAGAGTGCGTTGTAGCTGTTAACATGAAAATAGGGTGGCACTCTTTCAAGTCTTCCAAGCAGGTCACCAAAGAGGGTTTGGTTACAGCATGAGTCAATATGAGATCATAATGTCATGTGGATTGGCTTTTGCCCTGGCTTTTGCTCTTCTCTGGGCTCATTTCTTTAGCGATGTGTGATTCAGCTCAGAGTGTGAGCATCAAAGCTCTGATATCATTTTCACCTCTGAATCCAGGTGCATTAAACACAATGAGCGGAACCCAACATGACTACAGGCATATGTAACCCAAACCTTCCAAACTCGAAGAGAAAATGAGTCATTAGTACAATAACTTTAGTATGGAGACGGAAGCACAGGGGTGATAAGAGGGGCGCATAAATGGAAGCCAAAATCCCACATTAAAACTGCAGCAATGCCAAGAATGCAATCTTAAAGCTTAATGGAACTGTATTATTTAGATGGAGAGATAATTGCTGCACTCCTATCTGAATAATACATTTCTCAAATTGTAAGAGTAATCATATAAACTTTAGGTCTTTCAACTACAAACCCTCAAAGAGTCAGCAGAACTTAAGAATCAAGGTACGTTATACAGATGATTATTGGGTATTGTTTGTGATAAACCTCGAAAATGTACTGAGCAGTGAGCTTTTTGTTGTTCAGCAAATCAAAGCTCACTGACATTCAGGTTCAATGTTTTGGTTCCCATTTTAAAGGTTAGAGTCTTTTTTTAATCAGTGCAGGAACCTTTTAGAGAATAAGCCCCTAAACTCTCTGCTGATGACCAAATATGAAGCTAAGGAGCCAGTCGGATCCCTCAGAAGTAGAGGGGAGATTATTCGGAATATTTATGATAGAAATACATGTGATGCACAGTGGCTGCAGGATAAACACAAATGGAAAAAATGTAAAGTTGCTTCAAACTTGTTTAAAAGATTTATGGCACAAGCTTTGCTATCAATTGTTGCTAGATGAGAACTTATCTAATTTCATTAGCTTTACTGAAACAGTCCTAGTGATGATGAAGGTGATGTCATCCTAAAGTCATCTGAACTGTAAATATGATGTCACAGAGTAGTGATGACAGTAAATACTCATGGTGCATCAAATAGATGTAATAGACAGCGAGCTACTTTCCGGCAGGAGACGTGACCCTGACTCGGACTGTAAATGCTGACGTCATGGGTCTTACCGGGCGACAGGATGACTCCAGCCCGATTAAACTGAGGAGCCAACACTTAAATATGGACCTCCAACATGCTTCAAACATCTTTCACATCACTTTTACCTTTGAATATCGACAAGTATAATGGATGTAAATGGAGATTAGTAGCAGTCAAATTCTTCTCACAATATATAATTTACAAGTGGTCCTATATGTGTGATATTTATGATGCTTTAAGTGAGTTAATAAGACCCTTGACTTATGTTCGTCTCAAATGAATTACTGCACAGTCACAAAGGAACAAATTCCTGGAACGCACATGCAGATCCACCACAAGATATTGAGAAGTTTACTGAGTAAAGATGATAAAACAAGCATCGATTGCACAGCCGTACAGGCTGTCAGGATCTGCATTCCCCTTGTGTGAAGGCTGCATCAGGACATCAGCACAGCTCTGGAAACAAAAACCTCAAAAAATCCTTAAAACCGTTTCTCTTATGGCCGGAATTTATAGCCTGGCAGCTGATTCAGCAAACCTGCTCTCAGCCGCTCCACATGCTGCAAATCATGGTCTGATAACTCATGCTGGAGATGCTGGGAGTCCCGCAGCCTCTTATGGATGTAACAGTGATTAAGCAAAGACTGGTGCCGCATAGCAATGCTGTTGAAGCTGCACTACTCAGATTTCACTTTAATGTTGACAAGCTTAAGAGGGGGAAAAGTACAGAATGAAGAGCAGGTGCACGGTGACGATTCAACCTGGTAACAGGGTGTAAAAGTAGATGCCTAAATGAAATATTGTGCCAGAGGCTCGAGGGACGTGCTGCAGTCACTCACCAGCTCTGAGGCTCTGGGCTGATCTGTTGGTGAAGTGCTAGAGAGAAACCAAAAAAGGTGCCACCATCTCCCAACTTGTGCAGTGTGTGGGTAGTATCCAGGTTAAAGCCCCAAGCTTGGCTTGAAAGGGTCCAGAGTGCCCAGAGGAAGAAAGTCCAACCGTGAGAGGAGTGAGATGAGTGGCAGGGAGCTTCCGCGTGTCCCAGCAAGGCTGCCATAGCAAGGTGCAGAGGAGCAAGTTCAGTTCAGCAAAGGTACAGGGCAGATTCCTTCCACAACTCCCTGAAAGAAGCAAAACAGAGCAAATCCACTGCAGTGTCCTCTCTTGTGTGTGGATGACTCTAGGTTCCAGCCTTCTTTCTCTTCCTCCCTGTCGTGCTCGCCCTAAACTCTGTTTGCCGCTGTCAGTCTGGAGAGCAGGCTGTGAAAATGTGGCTGCCTCTACTATGTGCGTGTGTGTGTGTGTGATTCTCTGAACGCATGTGCGCCTCCCCCTCCTCTAAGCTCTGAGGGAGAGAGGACAAGTGCCTTGAATAGCCCGCTCACTCCTCCCCCCTCCTCTCTCTCTCTCTCTCTCTTTCTGCCTCTCCATCACCCTTCCCTCCCCTCCCACCCGTCCTCCTCTCAGCTGACATCAACACTCAGGGGACTGCTGCCAAAATACCAGGCAAGGTTGTCAAGATACTTAGCGGCTACTGAATAGAGAGAGAGAGGGTGAAAAGACAGCAGACTGTTGTCCGCCGAGTTCACACGGCCCAAAATGACACAGCCCTTGTAGGCTCAGGTGCTCCTAAGAAGGAAAACACCAAGCGAGTAAACACGAGGGGCAATCTCAAGAGTCAAAAAGTTAATCAGATGAAAATCTCAAAGTCTTTTTCTCTGCCGTGAGCTCCAGAAATCCCTGCAGCTTTGACTGGGAGCAGCAGTGATCTAGAAGGAATCTTGCAGACAAAAGGGCAAAATGCGCAGTGACCCAAGAAAGTTTATTGCAGACCTCTAATTCCTCTGGAAAAGAGAGGGAGGGAGACACTCGGGCAGAGACCTCTTCAGCCTCGTTGTCTTTCCGAGGCTCCTGCAGTGTTGTCCTGCTGCTGCTGTTTCAAGCAGCTGATTTCTGTTTGTCTAGTGTCAGGCCCTACGCAGCTGTCACACCGTCACCGCGACTGCTCCGCACCAACAGACGCGAGGGAGGACTGGGTGGGAGGACTGGGTGGGAGGACCAAACCTGGATTTGATCACATTTAAAAAATAAAAGAACAACCTTAAGATATTTGGAATTTCCCTTCACTCTCTGACCCACAAACATGCACATTAAAGAAGATTAAAACTTAAGTATATGTCTCCCTGCACTTCCATCACTATCCACACACACAAGCACACACACACACAAGCACACACACACACACACGGACCAGGTTTCTGGAAGGATGAGGCTAAATTCCTCTTGGCTTACCTGGCTGGATTCAGCGATAACTCTCCCATACCCAAATCTTCTCCACCTCCTTCTGCTGATGGAAAAAAAAAACTCCAGTCTGATCCAACAGGTGTGGTCTTTAGCACAAATCAGTCAGGTTCCTATTCTACTTTTCACCTAACTGTATTTTTAAAGTAATAATGTGGGTCGATGGGTCTATCTCAGCAGTCACTGCATGGCAGGCGTTCACCCCAGACAGGTCACCAGTCATCACTACTCATTCATAACTAATTTAGAGCCTCCATTAAAACTAACGTGCATGTTTGTGGTCTGTGGGAGGAAATCTGTACCTGGCCAGGACATACACATGGGAAGGCCTGGATCTGGAAACATACCTGGAGCCTTCATGTCATAAGTCGATCAGCACTGCACTACACTGAGTTTATATGTTGTAGTTCATTTCAAGAATTACTTCAAGAAGTACTTCCTGGAACTTATTAGGTTAAAAAAGTTAGGATCCTGTTTTGGTCCGTTTCATTTCTGTTGTATTCAACTCAGACTAATAGTTGAGCTGTAATATTTAAGCATATTTTTGCAAAGACAAATCTGCCCATGTAAAATATTGGTTTAGTTGTCATGAGAAATGAACAGAAACTCCTTTAACAGGTTTAAACTGTGGAATGACCTTAATTACCTGCTTAGAGGACAAGCATGAGTGGCACTCTGACTTTATTCATTTGCACAAACCAAAGCTCAGTATTTTTGACTCTTTTTTTTAGCTGAAACTTTCTTTGTCGAAGGAACCAATTGTTGTTGTTTTTTTTATTGTATCAAAATATACACTCAATATTGTGACAAATGTGTTTGTCTTTTCAAGTATGTGTGGGAGTTTGGCACGTATCTCTTTGGAGCATCTTGGCTGTGGGCAACGGCATTCACTGGGGAGTTTTGACTTTTGTCAGCAGCTGCTCCCACGCAGCGCTCACTGGTTCACTCAAGAGCCCTGAATAAATCATCTAAAACCAGATCAAAATGTTAATTTCTGATACACAGGAGCACCGCCCTGTCTTTGTGTTTACATTGACCAGACAGCAGGAGGAAAGGCAAAAAAAAAAAGAAAGAGGAAAGGAATTTTGTGGGATGTGGAAAACGCGTGGAAAACAGTGTGGTGGCTTCTTGGGCAGAGGGCCAGACAGGAAGGCCTTCAAACAGAACAAAGCACAGACCCAGGGATGGGCTGAAAATGCTAAAAGGATGAGAACAGCAGCGTTTTACTGGCTGTAAAGATTATCTGCCACAGCGTCCATGAGCCTGGCCTCCTTGCTCATTAGCAGTCTGAGCCACACTTCAAGGAGAAAGCTTCTTATTTTAGACACTAAGGTGGAAGTACTGTACACGCCGTTTTCCCATCACAGCCCAGAGCCAATCTGGTGACTGAGATTGCTGTGGTCAGCACTAATACTGTATTGATTAATGGACAGCGAGGGATGCAATAAGAGGGAGTGGCCCTGGACATTATGGGATTAAATGCAAGCACACCCACTAAAGCTATTCAACCACACATGATCCCAAAGGAAGAACGGGAACAGAACACTGCAGTTTCATCCCACTGCAGGGAATAACATTTTTATTGCATTATGGGAACTATTTAAGACATAATGCTTGTGTTTTACAAACCTATTAAAAAACAGTAGAAAAGTATTTGGCTTTTGATCCTTCATGATATGAGAATTTCCATCAAGCCCCACCTCCCATGCTGCAGACATACAGAATACGGTACATGTTTTAGCCATAATTGACACAATCATACCAAACTACAAATCTCCATATCATAACTCACTTTAGCACAGGCAGACAGACATCAATAATATTTTTTACACAGTGCATAAAAGCTGTTCTATACTGACCTGACCTTTACTGACCTTAAATAGTGATGTTTAACAGTATCAATAATCAAGGCCACGGCAATAGTTTCATTTCTTAAGCTTTGTGTGTGGATTGACCAACAATTGTGTAAATCAATCCTATATCGATTGATTGCAAGCAATACGTAAACAAAACATTATTTATGAGGGCATTTTTCTTCACAGCTACAGCACCATCAGCAGGTTTGACCCTTTTGTGACTGTTTGGAATGCATAAGAAGGTGGCGGAATGCAATGGAATGCATAACACGGTGGCGCCATCTAGTGGTACTCAGTACTTATTGACAGGTTGGTTAAATGAGGCTGTGTTTGGGTAAAAAGCAGGATTGTAGGGCAACTGTGTGTGCACGTCTGAGTGCCCAGAAGGCTGACTGGGGTGGAGGAACATCATCCCTGGGTTGTGTGGCAAGAGAGCTGGATCAGCTGAAAACACAAAACACAATTTTGTGTTAAACACCTCAGAAGTATGTATATGTGTGTGTGTGTGTGTGTGTGTGTGTGTGTGTGTGTGTGTGTGTGTGTGTGTGTGTGTGTGTGTGTGTGTGTGTTATCTCACTAGCTTCCTGGTATGATGGTGGAGGTGCTGTCATGTAAGGTACGCCGTGTGCTTGCTGAGGTACTGGCTGGTAAGCTGGGTACTGTGGCTGAGGCCCAGAAACGGGTATTTGGGAAGAAGACGGATGTGTGTACACTACTGTAGTCACATCTGTAAAGTCAAATACTGATAGTATCAGAAAAACAATAGCTCGAAAAATAGGAAAGCTCTGACATTTTCTGTGAATTCACAGCCATGTGGCTGCTCTATTTGTTACTATTTATAAAAGATTTAGTAATTGTTACTGTAGTTGTTTTGGATAAAACACGTTATCGAGCTTTATAATTTGAAGAAGCATTTATTTCTCACTTGCTGTTCTCTAAAGACAAACTTCAAGAACTTCAAGAAGAATCAAGAACGTTTCCTACTTTGGTGCCTTTGCGGGTTTCTTTTCTTGCAACAGCAGCAGCAGAGAGCTACACAGCAAGCGACGATACCCACACAGATGAAAATGATAATGAACAACCCTAGGCCGAATCCCAGTTCGAAAAAATGTCTGTTTCATACATGTGGAGGGAAATAATAAAGATATACAACAATTAAACAATGACAGTTCAAACGTTGAAATTGAAAGCTTGTAAGATTTGATGTGAAACTTTAATGAAAGCAGGTGAGATGGTCTCACAGAAGCCTGAACTAATGTTCTCTGCGTTTACTTGATGTGGATTTTCTCAAATAAACTCATATCCAAGTTACACGAAAGCGCCTCGTTAACGTCTACTTCCGGTTTCACTTCATGTCAGACGAAGATTCGGGGAAAACGTATAGGTTAATAAATACATGCGACCGGGAGTCCGCCTCACCTCATTTTGGCATTCAGTTAATTAAAGTCACTGGTTTTGATCCAATTTGTGATGGTCAAACTACTGGCAGTGGCCTGGCAGCAGACGAGCTCGGCAGCTCACGGTAAAAACACGACACATGGCTGGATGTAGGGTTCGTCACTAAATTGACTGACTGACGTCTTTTTCGTAGTTGAATCATAGTAACTGGATAAACTGTAATAAACAGAGTCTTTTGCGCATTTGGTCTTATTTGTCCATATGTACATTGGTACCGTTAAAACACATTCTTAATCTTTAATAAAGTAATATATACCAAAACTGACTGAATCGCTTTTGCGGGTCAACCTGTAAATGTACCGGGTAATTAGTAACGGTTCCTAGATGGACGCGTTTAAGGATGACGTCCGATTATTTTTATTTTTTTAAACTAAGATTTATAGATAATAAACGTGAATATTCGTCAAAACACACAGCTGATGTAATAGCTCAGTCAGGTTAGAGAAATGTAATTGAAAGAGAAGTTCTCACTGTTCACACTTTATATTAAGACATAACTTTCAAACTTAAACTAATCCAAATATGCCAACAGAAAAAGACTGATACAGATATAATAGTGTTACAAACAAGGAAAAACTTATTTTCTCAAAGACAGTTCTAGTTAGTGGACACAATCTCAAATAAACTAAATAGAAATCTAATGGAATTCTGACAAATAATCAGGCCATTGTAAATAAATAAATAAAATGTGTCTATTAAACAAAAAATGACCAAAAAGTTGTTTTTTTTAATTAACTCATTAGAAATTTCACAAAATACTGAATGCATATTTTAAAACTGGTGCTATTTAATGTAATATTTAAGCATATTTTTGCAAAGACAAATCTGCCCATGTAAAATATTGGTTTAGTTGTCATGAGAAATGAACAGAAACTCCTTTAACAGGTTTAAACTGTGGAATGACCTTAATTACCTGCTTAGAGGACAAGCATGAGTGGCACTCTGACTTTATTCATTTGCACAAACCAAAGCTCAGTATTTTTGACTCTTTTTTTTAGCTGAAACTTTCTTTGTCAAAGGAACCAATTGTTGTTGTTTTTTATTGTATCAAAATATACACTCAATATTGTGACAAATGTGTTTGTCTTTTCAAGTATGTGTGGGAGTTTGGCACGTATCTCTTTGGAGCATCTTGGCTGTGGGCAACGGCATTCACTGGGGAGTTTTGACTTTTGTCAGCAGCTGCTCCCACGCAGCGCTCACTGGTTCACTCAAGAGCCCTGAATAAATCATCTAAAACCAGATCAAAATGTTAATTTCTGATACACAGGAGCACCGCCCTGTCTTTGTGTTTACATTGACCAGACAGCAGGAGGAAAGGCAAAAAAAAAGAAAGAGGAAAAGGAATTTTGTGGGGTCAGCACTAATACTGTATTGATTAATGGACAGCGGGGGATGCAATAAGAGGGAGTGGCCCTGGACATTATGGGATTAAATGCAAGCACACCCACTAAAGCTATTCAACCACACATGATCCCAAAGGAAGAACGGGAACAGAACACTGCAGTTTCATCCCACTGCAGGGAATAACATTTTTATTGCATTATGGGAACTATTTAAGACATAATGCTTGTGTTTTACAAACCTATTAAAAAACAGTAGAAAAGTATTTGGCTTTTGATCCTTCATGATATGAGAATTTCCATCAAGCCCCACCTCCCATGCTGCAGACATACAGAATACGGTACATGTTTTAGCCATAATTGACACAATCATACCAAACTACAAATCTCCATATCATAACTCACTTTAGCACAGGCAGACAGACATCAATAATATTTTTTACACAGTGCATAAAAGCTGTTCTATACTGACCTGACCTTTACTGACCTTAAATAGTGATGTTTAACAGTATCAATAATCAAGGCCACGGCAATAGTTTCATTTCTTAAGCTTTGTGTGTGGATTGACCAACAATTGTGTAAATCAATCCTATATCGATTGATTGCAAGCAATACGTAAACAAAACATTATTTATGAGGGCATTTTTCTTCACAGCTACAGCACCATCAGCAGGTTTGACCCTTTTGTGACTGTTTGGAATGCATAAGAAGGTGGCGGAATGCAATGGAATGCATAACACGGTGGCGCCATCTAGTGGTACTCAGTACTTATTGACAGGTTGGTTAAATGAGGCTGTGTTTGGGTAAAAAGCAGGATTGTAGGGCAACTGTGTGTGCACGTCTGAGTGCCCAGAAGGCTGACTGGGGTGGAGGAACATCATCCCTGGGTTGTGTGGCAAGAGAGCTGGATCAGCTGAAAACACAAAACACAATTTTGTGTTAAACACCTCAGAAGTATATGTGTGTGTGTGTGTGTGTGTGTGTGTGTGTGTGTGTGTGTGTGTGTGTGTGTGTGTGTGTGTGTGTGTTATCTCACTAGCTTCCTGGTATGATGGTGGAGGTGCTGTCATGTAAGGTACGCCGTGTGCTTGCTGAGGTACTGGCTGGTAAGCTGGGTACTGTGGCTGAGGCCCAGAAACGGGTATTTGGGAAGAAGACGGATGTGTGTACACTACTGTAGTCACATCTGTAAAGTCAAATACTGATAGTATCAGAAAAACAATAGCTCGAAAAATAGGAAAGCTCTGACATTTTCTGTGAATTCACAGCCATGTGACTGCTCTATTTGTTACTATTTATAAAAGATTTAGTAATTGTTACTGTAGTTGTTTTGGATAAAACACTTTATCGAGCTTTATAATTTGAAGAAGCATTTATTTCTCACTTGCTGTTCTCTAAAGACAAACTTCAAGAACTTCAAGAAGAATCAAGAACGTTTCCTACTTTGGTGCCTTTGCGGGTTTCTTTTCTTGCAACAGCAGCAGCAGAGAGCTACACAGCAACCGACGATACCCACACAGATGAAAATGATAATGAACAACCCTAGGCCGTATCCCAGTTCGAAAAAATAGCTGTTTCATACATGTGGAGGGAAATAATAAAGATATACAACAATTAAACAATGACAGTTCAAACGTTGAAATTGAAAGCTTGTAAGATTTGATGTGAAACTTTAATGAAAGCAGGTGAGATGGTCTCACAGAAGCCTGAACTAATGTTCTCTGCGTTTACTTGATGTGGATTTTCTCAAATAAACTCATATCCAAGTTACACGAAAGCGCCTCGTTAACGTCTACTTCCGGTTTCACTTCATGTCAGACGAAGATTCGGGGAAAACGTATAGGTTAATAAATACATGCGACCGGGAGTCCGCCTCACCTCATTTTGGCATTCAGTTAATTAAAGTCACTGGTTTTGATCCAATTTGTGATGGTCAAACTACTGGCAGTGGCCTGGCAGCAGACGAGCTCGGCAGCTCACGGTAAAAACACGACACATGGCTGGATGTAGGGTTCGTCACTAAATTGACTGACTGACGTCTTTTTCGTAGTTGAATCATAGTAACTGGATAAACTGTAATAAACAGAGTCTTTTGCGCATTTGGTCTAGTTTGTCCATATGTACATTGGTACCGTTAAAACACATTCTTAATCTTTAATAAAGTAATATATACCAAAACTGACTGAATCGCTTTTGCGGGTCAACCTGTAAATGTACCGGGTAATTAGTAACGGTTCCTAGATGGACGCGTTTAAGGATGACGTCCGATTATTTTTATTTTTTTAAACTAAGATTTATAGATAATAAACGTGAATATTCGTCAAAACACACAGCTGATGTAATAGCTCAGTCAGGTTAGAGAAATGTAAATGAAAGAGAAGTTCTCACTGTTCACACTTTATATTAAGACATAACTTTCAAACTTAAACTAATCCAAATATGCCAACAGAAAAAGACTGATACAGATATAATAGTGTTACAAACAAGGAAAAACTTATTTTCTCAAAGACAGTTCTAGTTAGTGGACACAATCTCAAATAAACTAAATAGAAATCTAATGGAATTCTGACAAATAATCAGGCCATTGTAAATAAATAAATAAAATGTGTCTATTAAACAAAAAATGACCAAAAAGTTGTTTTTTTTAATTAACTCATTAGAAATTTCACAAAATACTGAATGCATATTTTAAAACTGGTGCTATTTAATGTAATATTTAAGCATATTTTTGCAAAGACAAATCTGCCCATGTAAAATATTGGTTTAGTTGTCATGAGAAATGAACAGAAACTCCTTTAACAGGTTTAAACTGTGGAATGACCTTAATTACCTGCTTAGAGGACAAGCATGAGTGGCACTCTGACTTTATTCATTTGCACAAACCAAAGCTCAGTATTTTTGACTCTTTTTTTTAGCTGAAACTTTCTTTGTCAAAGGAACCAATTGTTGTTGTTTTTTATTGTATCAAAATATACACTCAATATTGTGACAAATGTGTTTGTCTTTTCAAGTATGTGTGGGAGTTTGGCACGTATCTCTTTGGAGCATCTTGGCTGTGGGCAACGGCATTCACTGGGGAGTTTTGACTTTTGTCAGCAGCTGCTCCCACGCAGCGCTCACTGGTTCACTCAAGAGCCCTGAATAAATCATCTAAAACCAGATCAAAATGTTAATTTCTGATACACAGGAGCACCGCCCTGTCTTTGTGTTTACATTGACCAGACAGCAGGAGGAAAGGCAAAAAAAAAGAAAGAGGAAAAGGAATTTTGTGGGGTCAGCACTAATACTGTATTGATTAATGGACAGCGGGGGATGCAATAAGAGGGAGTGGCCCTGGACATTATGGGATTAAATGCAAGCACACCCACTAAAGCTATTCAACCACACATGATCCCAAAGGAAGAACGGGAACAGAACACTGCAGTTTCATCCCACTGCAGGGAATAACATTTTTATTGCATTATGGGAACTATTTAAGACATAATGCTTGTGTTTTACAAACCTATTAAAAAACAGTAGAAAAGTATTTGGCTTTTGATCATCATGATATGAGAATTTCCATCAAGCCCCACCTCCCATGCTGCAGACATACAGAATACGGTACATGTTTTAGCCATAATTGACACAATCATACCAAACTACAAATCTCCATATCATAACTCACTTTAGCACAGGCAGACAGACATCAATAATATTTTTTACACAGTGCATAAAAGCTGTTCTATACTGACCTGACCTTTACTGACCTTAAATAGTGATGTTTAACAGTATCAATAATCAAGGCCACGGCAATAGTTTCATTTCTTAAGCTTTGTGTGTGGATTGACCAACAATTGTGTAAATCAATCCTATATCGATTGATTGCAAGCAATACGTAAACAAAACATTATTTATGAGGGCATTTTTCTTCACAGCTACAGCACCATCAGCAGGTTTGACCCTTTTGTGACTGTTTGGAATGCATAAGAAGGTGGCGGAATGCAATGGAATGCATAACACGGTGGCGCCATCTAGTGGTACTCAGTACTTATTGACAGGTTGGTTAAATGAGGCTGTGTTTGGGTAAAAAGCAGGATTGTAGGGCAACTGTGTGTGCACGTCTGAGTGCCCAGAAGGCTGACTGGGGTGGAGGAACATCATCCCTGGGTTGTGTGGCAAGAGAGCTGGATCAGCTGAAAACACAAAACACAATTTTGTGTTAAACACCTCAGAAGTATATGTGTGTGTGTGTGTGTGTGTGTGTGTGTGTGTGTGTGTGTGTGTGTGTGTGTGTGTTATCTCACTAGCTTCCTGGTATGATGGTGGAGGTGCTGTCATGTAAGGTACGCCGTGTGCTTGCTGAGGTACTGGCTGGTAAGCTGGGTACTGTGGCTGAGGCCCAGAAACGGGTATTTGGGAAGAAGACGGATGTGTGTACACTACTGTAGTCACATCTGTAAAGTCAAATACTGATAGTATCAGAAAAACAATAGCTCGAAAAATAGGAAAGCTCTGACATTTTCTGTGAATTCACAGCCATGTGGCTGCTCTATTTGTTACTATTTATAAAAGATTTAGTAATTGTTACTGTAGTTGTTTTGGATAAAACACATTATCGAGCTTTATAATTTGAAGAAGCATTTATTTCTCACTTGCTGTTCTCTAAAGACAAACTTCAAGAACTTCAAGAAGAATCAAGAACGTTTCCTACTTTGGTGCCTTTGCGGGTTTCTTTTCTTGCAACAGCAGCAGCAGAGAGCTACACAGCAACCGACGATACCCACACAGATGAAAATGATAATGAACAACCCTAGGCCGTATCCCAGTTCGAAAAAATAGCTGTTTCATACATGTGGAGGGAAATAATAAAGATATACAACAATTAAACAATGACAGTTCAAACGTTGAAATTGAAAGCTTGTAAGATTTGATGTGAAACTTTAATGAAAGCAGGTGAGATGGTCTCACAGAAGCCTGAACTAATGTTCTCTGCGTTTACTTGATGTGGATTTTCTCACATAAACTCATATCCAAGTTACACGAAAGCGCCTCGTTAACGTCTACTTTCGGTTTCACTTCATGTCAGACGAAGATTCGGGGAAAACGTATAGGTTAATAAATACATGCGACCGGGAGTCCGCCTCACCTCATTTTGGCATTCAGTTAATTAAAGTCACTGGTTTTGATCCAATTTGTGATGGTCAAACTACTGGCAGTGGCCTGGCAGCAGACGAGCTCGGCAGCTCACGGTAAAAACACGACACATGGCTGGATGTAGGGTTCGTCACTAAATTGACTGACTGACGTCTTTTTCGTAGTTGAATCATAGTAACTGGATAAACTGTAATAAACAGAGTCTTTTGCGCATTTGGTCTAGTTTGTCCATATGTACATTGGTACCGTTAAAACACATTCTTAATCTTTAATAAAGTAATATATACCAAAACTGACTGAATCGCTTTTGCGGGTCAACCTGTAAATGTACCGGGTAATTAGTAACGGTTCCTAGATGGACGCGTTTAAGGATGACGTCAGATTATTTTTATTTTTTTAAACTAAGATTTATAGATAATAAACGTGAATATTCGTCAAAGCACACAGCTGATGTAATAGCTCAGTCAGGTTAGAGAAATGTAATTGAAAGAGAAGTTCTCACTGTTCACATTTATATTAAGACATAACTTTCAAACTTAAACTAATCCAAATATGCCAACAGAAAAAGACTGATACAGATATAATAGTGTTACAAACAAGGAAAACGTATTTTCTCAAAGACGGTTCTAGTTAGTGGACACAATCTCAAATAAACTAAATAGAAATCTAATGGAATTCTGACAAATAATCAGGCTATTGTAAATAAATAAATAAATAAATAAAATGTGTCTATTAAACACAAAATGACCAAAAAGTTTTTTTCTTTATTAACTCATTAGAATTTTCACAAAATACTGAATGTATATTTTAAAACTGGCGCTAGGGCGACACAACATGACACACTCATTTGAAAGAAACTTTGATCTGAAATGTCCAGTTTAGGCGTTGGGGTCATAGGCAGGGTTGTAGGGTGGCTGTGTGAGTTTATCTGAATGTGGCAGTGTGGGTGGATAAGGCTGGACCGAGTATGGTGGCTGCCCTGGAGTCGGTGGAGGATTGACTGGAAAACAACAATAATTAGTTGGTTCTAAAATAAAATGCTGATTTTAATGTGTGCCAAAGAATTTGCTTTTGCTCCAATCTCATTCCAAAAGTTCATGTTTTCAGCCAATAGTCAACAAGGTGTCTGATGAAATAACTCACAAGCTGCAGGGTATTCGTGCGGAGGTGCGGTGGGGTTGGGCAAGCCTCCGTGTCCAGGGTGGACTGGTACGGGTTGGTAGCCTGGGTAGGATGGATGGTATCCAGAAGGGGGTGGCGGCTGCTGGGGTGTGCTGACAACAGTGGTAACATGTCCCACAGCTGTAAATGAGACACCAGTATCCAGTCACATAATTGCACAAGATTTGAGTTTAGCATTAACAAGAGTTGCCAAGATGATTCAGATGTGTCCTACTCTGGGCTCGGCGGTCACGCCTTTTTTGACACTTCTTGTAGAACAAACACCAAGGAGCCACACAGCAGATGATGAGACCAACGCAGCAGACGATAGGAATAACAGTACCTAGGATGGCTGCTGTGATTAGCCCAGATTTATCAAATTTGTCAAACACAGGCCTGTTGAAAAAAAAAACAGAACAGCATATATTTTGACTATGCATTACAGGTAAAAAGAAGCTGCAGTGAGGGTGAGACCTTTCAGAGCAGTCCTCTTGTTTCTCTGGGGTGAGACGGTTTTTCTTTTCACCGCAGCAGTATCGCTGGCTGCAGCTTCCACAGCAATACTTGGAGCCACACTGCTGGGTTTGATGGAAGTCACCATTCTTGTCCCAGTAGCTGCTACACACATCCGCTGAAACATAGGAAACAGATTTCCCTGAAAAACAGATACTCAACAATCCAACAGCTGAGCACGCCGCGTTCACGGCAGGTCCTGCCATGACTGACGTGACCGCCTGACCTGATCCGTCCTTTGTGATTCCATAAATCGGTTTATAATGAAAATATATGAACTCACCCCAGACAGATGGAAGCAAGGCCGCACACAAAACACACACAAGAATGGACAAGTGGTGTGAACCCATAACTGAGGAGGCAACGAGCAACTGACTGTTACAACTGGTCTGTCTGATCTTCTTTGCAGTAACTTGCTCTACAACATTCATGTCATTACGAAAGAGCTGTGCGTTCAAAATTTATTCATTTGTCAGCGTTCCTTTGTGTGCACACGGCTTATGTCAGTATTTTTTAACTCATTTTTCTCAATAAAGATTAACGCTCTAACAGAACCAAGAAGTTAAATGTGTGCTTAAATTAATATACATGAACAAACGTATGTTTTTGGGCGCACCAACCTGAGTGGAAATGACATCATCTGTTGAGGTTGAGCAACACAGAAGATTATAAGTGAACGCAGCATCAACTCCACCCTGGTTTGTGTAAACCGGTTACGTGTCCTCTCACTCCTTCCCCAACACTTTAATACCCTCCCTTTCCAACCTAAAAACCTATTTTCTTCTAAAGTGATAGACGATCTGTGGATTCAGTCTTGAGGCCAGTTAGCAGAGCCTAACATCTCGTGCCAAAAATATCCACCCAAATCAGTTAAAAACAATTGTTTGCTCCTGATTATAGGCACATCTATATAAACAAATGCTTTTTTCCTCACTTGAAAGAATGTATAATTCGGAAAGCTACATTGTACAAATTCCAGTAAGCTGTTATATTAAGGATTACGCTTTAAGACGTGATGAAATTGATAAAAACCCACTTCAAACAAAGAAGTGCGCTCTGAATCAGTGATGACTTCCTGTGATTAAGAATGTGGGTAATAATGTGAATTCTGGCATGATGAGACAAAAAACAGTTCCAACCAGTCGATAAACACGTGTCCAGAAAAACAGAAAATATATATTTTTATTGTACTCTGCAGCATAAGTGGTAGGATCTGAATAGAATATTTATGTGCATATGCAGTACCGGTAAGTCCAAAGTAGCAACAAAGACAAAGATGTATCAGTGTTTCACCTGGTACAAAGTCTTCACTAACATCAGGCTGAAGGACTGAAAGAAGACAATAAAAACTATGGAAATGATGTGGTCACTGTAGAAAAGGCATTCGGCTTACTCATAAATAAGGCTCTTGAAATAAAATAGATGTTTTTTACCCACAAGTAATGTCAAGTAAGACCATCAACACCAAAAAGGACACTTTAAAAAAAACTGCCAAGGTATTGCAGTGAGGATATTAAAAAATAAAATAAAAAGAGTCCTGACCAAAAGGCATCATTGGTTTTCTAATTGTAAATCAAAAGGCAAGGCTGACATCAAATAACTGGGAACAAAGTCAAAAAACAGGCTGTTTTAGTCAGTACGTGCAGGTTTTTGGCAGAAGGATTTGAAATGAGAAATACTGCAAATACAAGTGGAGAAAAAGAATGAGCCTGCTGTAACTGACAGGGGTACAAACAGGAAAAAGGCACAGCTTTGTCTTAAATCAGCAATTAGGAGCAGAACATTGGATATTTGGTTATTGAGGAGAAAAATGCTGCTCCTCCAATGCAAACAGTTTACGCACATTTGCAAAATCTATGAATGTGACCTGAGTCAAAGGAACAGAAAAAAAACCCTTCTACACAAAACCTAATCTTCTTAGTTTCCCTGTCAGAAAGGCTTATTTTGACATATATTAGATATTACATTTTGACATATATGACATATTTTGACATATTACAGACATCCTTATCTTCCTGAATACTCCCTCTATATAGTACTGTGAAAGGAAGTTAAAAAAAAGAACTATTGTCTCTAAAAGAAACATGTTGGCAACCACCACAAAATGTCTGAAGGTTGTGGGAAAGAAGGCTCTGCTGGTGCAGCACAAACACTGGCAGCCAGGTGGCGCTACACATTGTGACATGTTCAATCGGACAAATGAAAGCAAAGAATTAGCCATGAAGAAATATTGAAGAGACTCTCCAGTACTTTTTATGTCCATAAATATGACTTAAGGTGTAATGATATTTTGACATGGCGAAGGGACAGATGCTCTACAACGACACTAGAAGGTTCCTGGAACGCACCATCAAACGTACAGATCAAGCAGCCCACAAACAAATGCCGGCTTCATTCAGATTACTTATTTCTAGTCCTGCCAAGCTTGCAGCACATTGACATTGCGATCATGCTGTGTTGGGGGAGCATTAGCCTGTCTTAGGTGGAGGAGCAACAAAGTCTGGGTTGTAGGCCGGCTGGGCGAGGAAGTCGGTTTGAGTGGGCGGATTGCTCGGCTGCGGATGTACAGGCGGCTGCGGGGGGTATGCAGGATGATCAAGGTTGAACGCAGCCTGGCTGTACGGCGCCACAGGGTATCCAGGTCCAGCTAAACACAGAAAAACAACACAGGAAATGATGAAAAAGGCTTTAATAGTGCCAAAACATCAGTTCTGTTCAAGCCTTAAAGGTCAATCAAAGGCAAAATGCATTTGCTAATTTTTTTTTATTTTTTTTTAAGTTTTCCTTTCAAATCTTCACTCACTGGCTTCCTGATAGGTTGGTGGTGGTCCTGGCACGAATGGCTGTCCTCTGTAGGGTGATGTTGGCATGTTCTGAGCACCGTAACCCTGGGGCATGGGCTGGGACGGGTATCCAGGCTGCACTGGCATGGGTTGGTACGGTGGATAATGCTGGATGGGCTGCCCGGGTGGCACAGTCTGCTGCTGTGGGTACTGCTGAGGGCCTGAGGTGACCACTGTGGTGGTAGTTGCTATGACAGCTGTGAGAAAAATCAGACGGGTGAATAACAGCTTTTATTACGTATGCCATCACTTTCAGTACTGTAATCCAAAGTAAGAGTCACAAAAGAGTATGGGTGGGAGCTTATATTTTAAAAAGACTTGTACTTCTTCATTACCAAATGCAGAAACTAGAACAAGGAACAAGGATAGGAAGCACAGTCACCTTGAGGAAGTGGTTAAAATTACAGACGGTACTTGTAACCTGAAATGCTGCATTTGCGAGCGCTAATTACGGCAAGTCAAATGAAACACACACACACATACAAAATCCGTGAAAAGCGTTACTGAAAGTAAGGTTTTGGATTACAACCACACAGAAGCGCCACCATGTTTTTTTTTTTTTATTAGACATTATAACCACTTCCTGTCAGTGAGGCTAGTCTAGAAATTTCCCTTCTGTGGTCGTCTTGGAAACAATGAGTCACCCGAGGTGGAGCTTGGACATTCCTGAATGGGATTCAGTCACATTGTAGAGAAGCCACATTATCCCAAGGCCCTCAGCACAAAACATGAGCAAACTAAACGAGCCGGCTAAAAGACGCTCGTTATGAGCACTAGAATCACATAAAAGAAGACAACAAAGAAATCCGAGAGGCCACATCAGCACACAAGCAGATTAAAGGATGGAACACATAGATGAGTGACACCCACACCAATCTGTGTCTAGATAAAATGAATATCTGGCAGCAAGGATGAGAGGAAGGGAAACCAAAATCCTAACTGCTGCCGTGCTCCCCCTGTCATGATGAAGAGCAAAAACAGGCTGCCTCTCTCTGACTGTCACCTCGGTGTAAAACCCCGAGTTTTCGGGTTGCAGATCGGAGCACTGTCAGAAGACGTGCTCGTTCTTGGCGCTGGTAACCTCACTACCATCTGGTTTAGTTCTCAGCGTCTACAGTTTTCACTAACTAGAACTGACAGTAAACACGGACACAAACTTGTTTTTGTATGTTTGCACGTCGTTAAATGGGGAGATCGGCCAGTCAGCGTTCAAGCACTCAAGCATCACTTATCAGATGTTAGATGGAGTTTCCTGCTCAATCAGACAACAATCGCAAGTTCTGGTTAAGTAAAAAAAATAAGCAAACGCACACCCAGCTCGCAGGATCACAGGGAATATTTGGGGATGTAAATCATTCATTTTACACAGACGACGCGACGCTATTAAGTCTGTAGAAATGTTACGTCTCTTCATAAACGGAGAGATGTTCTTTTTATTTTATAGCTTATTTCAGCAGAAAGACTTTTGAGAAAAACTCTGGGTTTTACAACAGGTATAACAACAACCTCATTAACAACAGAAGAAGGTGCACTTGTTGGTACTCACGTCTTGGCTTGCGACACAACTTGTACAGGCAGCAGCAGGGACAAACACAACAGCAGATGACGATGGCCAAAATAAAAATAAGGATTCCAACACCTAAACCAATGAAGGGCGCTTGGTTGTCAGATGGGCTGTAAAAG
The DNA here is from genome assembly GCF_901000725.2 of Takifugu rubripes. NCBI lineage: Eukaryota > Metazoa > Chordata > Actinopteri > Tetraodontiformes > Tetraodontidae > Takifugu > Takifugu rubripes. The sequence continues at coordinate 11,231,972 of NC_042303.1, read as the reverse complement.
ATGTGGAGGACAGACATAAGCAACAATTACAGAAAACAGCGTTTGTATTACTATTAGGTTCCTGGTCATAAAAGGATAAATGTGGTGACCATATATTTTCCTAATCTGCTATTTCTCAGTTTGTTGAATTATTTGTGTTATTTTGATGACTGATGAATGTAAAGTTGGAGGCCTCATGTTTTGTGTCTTATATGAAGAGAGAATACTGCAGCAGGTTGCATTTAGTTCAAGGATTAGATGGTTGCAGGCTGGATTTGTAGCACCCGGCTGTTTTAGCACCACATACGAGGCTGCAGGAACTTATCAATACCGTGATTATAGGAAGAGGAAGAACCTCTGAGAAGTATCACTGCCAGCTATAGTTAACGACAGTGCTAAGCCAATTATTGGACACTGGTCTTTGCAAAATAGTCTTCAAATTCACTTTAACAATCTCACTTTAACTGACTAACTGTAGAAAGTCACCTTGATATTTAACCTTGGTTTTTAACATGAAACAGGGAAAAAGGGGGATTGCAGTCAAACAAACTAGAAATCTGTTAGAAACACCAGTAACTGAAGTCTGAAGAATTGCAACATGGAGTAACATGTTGCGTAGGCAAGTTGCATACAAATACCACAGCTGAACACATTTTAAGGCCAACTGATCAGCTGATAAGAATTTGAAATCAAAAAGAAGAGTACCAATCATCTTGCTCATCCTCAGTCAACCGCCTAAAAGAACTGGAGCAGCAGTATCTGTTGTAGCAGTCGCCGCAGCAGAAGCCTAGCCAACAGCTCTGTTGGAGATGGTAGACGTTACTGCGGTCTCTGTAAGATTCACAACTGGTGCCCCCTGTAACAAAACAACAATCAGACAGGACAGCCAGAGGCAGGCTTCAGTTGTCCACAGGCAGATCAACCACACTGACTACAGACGTCTCATGGAGTTTATTACAGTGTCATGGCAGCACAATGGAGAACAGATTGTTCAGAACATTGACAGGAACTGAATTTTCAGATTCTGATGATCAATCCTTCAAATTTTGGGTGACTACAGAATGCACAATATGGATGTGCACCAACCAAGATACTCTACTCCCTAACAATGATCCTAGGATTTCTAGATTTGTCTGCGCATTTTTCTGCTACACTGACGCTATGACAATACATTTTGAACAAAAATACAGAACCAGAAGAAGTTGTCATTAACATTAGCGGCTCCAGTTGAGGCCGGGCTAACATCACTCCCACCGCTGGGCTAAACTGGTCCAAACGGAGCCAACGCTCCATGGACGGGTAGTAACAAAGCGGCAAAACAATAAGAAGTCATCCACGGGAGTGTTGAAACGTGGGACTCACCGAATATTCCTGGGGCTAAGGTCACAAAAAGAGCCAGCACAAATGCATTTGACAGGCCCGACGCCATTTCTGTGAAGCTTCCCGGATTCTGGAAGGGAGGATCTGGAGGCGATTCCGCCTCGTCTGTCCGTGGGCGTAAAGATCGTCTAGAAGAAATAAAAGCGATGCTGCGTCACTCCGTCTAAATTTGCCGTTTCCATTTGAGGGTGGGTGGTTATTATGGGGTGGCGGTTGTAAAATAGCCCACGCTAGCAATTACCGCATTTTGCCACTTTTCGTTTCAAAACACGTAATATAGTTGTGTTTTTTATTTTTAAAAAGGGATGTTTATAACAGAAATTGGCATTTTAGAAAGATATTAGTTAAGTGCAAATATTAAATGTTAGAGGTAGATAGTAAATATAAATATTATATGTAAATCTCGGGTAAAACTAAATATCTAGGTAAAAAAGGAAAATTCACAGGAAGTAGGTGAACGAGGTGAACGACCCTGCCAACGACTCTCAGGTGACCACCCAGATCATTAAAATGCTAATGGTCCCCAATGGCTATATTTTCAAGCTCGGTCCCCAGCGAGTTCAGAACTTAAGAAGCATTCTGGATAGAAGGTGAAACGTCTTCAAAGAGAAGAAGAAATACAGTCCAGTTGACAAAGAAAACTACCTTAGATCACAGGAAGTACCTGCAACCGGAAGTACAGAAAATAAAAGCCCAGGCAGGCGCGCCATGTTTACAGAAGTAAATGGCGGACGAATCCGAATACATTGGGGTGAAATTAACAAAATATACCTAAAATACCTTCAATGAGGTCTGCCACCATATATCGCTTGTCTTTATATACTGTGATTCTGATTAGGGAATCAAGGCACTTTATATCTGAGTTATCTTCCGTTAATAGTGTAGTTTCCTCAGGTATAAAAGGTCAAAGTCTTCTACAGATTTTCCGGAGTTTATTAATTTCCTTCGTACCGTAAGAGCTGTGCAGTAAACAGATATCCATTTAACACACACTCTTTAAATAAACCTAACATTTAGAACAAATTATTTGGTGACAAGTTACCTTTTTCCTCTCCAACGTAGGCACTACAAAGAAAAGTCCGTAACCTGGTGTTCTTATTGCACCGTGCACACACAGACGCTTAGGCTACTACAGCATTTCCTTCAAAATGAAGGAAACCGCGATCGAGGATATTTGTTCGTAAATTCAAAATAAAAGGTTTCTATCGTCCTTAAATTAAAAATAAAGCTGAAAATATAAATATTTGTACAAGCTGTGTGGTAAACACTGACGACTAAGTATGTGTGTATCTATTATTTTATATAACAAAATTGTGTTCTGTTTGTTGGTGATGATATCATTTATGAATCTAGAGTAAAGGTCTGTTCTTCTTACATTCATGATTTATCTTTCCATGGTAAAAAGTAGGAGAGGAGAGGACAGGAGAGGAGCTCACGATTTATTACTTTTTAGTCCCAAGAAAGCAGCACGGTCAGACGTGTCAGTACAAATTTTGGACACCAGGTGGCAGAATTACACAGGCAATCTCTCTTCTTCACAAAACTCAACCAAGTGCGTACTCGGGAAGGAATGAGTTTCTGATGTGTATGTCAGCATCATCGTTTAAATGATGCAACCGCGTATAGTTTAAGGATTAAATAATAATAATAATAATAATAATAATAATAATAATAATAATAATAATAATAATAATACTAGACCCAATAGTTTGGATGCGTTGACATTAATCTTGTCTCGTGAATATACACCAAACTCACACGATTTCACATAGTGTATACACCACAGCACATCCCAATAAAACAATACATCAATCTGTTAAAAAAGATGGTTTGATCCGTGCAAAGTTGAAACATTCTTAAGAAAAACGTGAAGATTAAGAAGCAAGTTTAGCTTCTTTGACGTAACCCTGCAAAGTATCGCGATATTTCCGGCCGGTCTGTGGCTCTTATAAGAACCCGGGTGTCCGCGTCCTTTTCGTTCGTCCTCAGTGTAGGATAACGGAAGCTATACCTCAGCCGCTCGAATTAATCTCTCTTTTAAGTACATTACAGCGTCCTCACAGCTTTGCTGTTTGACATCCACAGTCAGGAAAACTACGGCTTAAGGCGTACATTTTAAGAGGTATGTCTCTTGTTTCTCCTTATTTGTCCTTACTTCTGGTTAGCTCCTCGAGTAGCACTCGAGCTAACATTCGCTTGAGTAAACCGTGAAGGACCATGAGCGTCAGTACTAATGTCAGAAATCGGTTTAACTCTCACTGGTGACGCGTAAAGCTGTCGGGGGAAAAGACACCCTTAGTCTTGTAATTATTTACAACTGTTAACTATAAAGGATTTTACTGTACAATGATATGGGCGTTGATGTTAAATGGACCATATCGTAACACTACATTTAAAGGCCAGTGATAGGTTACATGTATAGATCTCTTCAACAAGAAAAAATTAGGTTAAAAAAACCTAGTAAAATAATTGGTTAATTTATATTTGTATTCCTAACTAATTTCTCGTCGAGGGGAATGTCAGAGAGATTGACGTAACGCGACTTTTTGTTTTACGCAATCGTGATTTCTCGTCTTTAAGGTTATAATAATCTTGTTATTACGGTAATGTGATCGTTATAACGACCCCTCACCTCAAAGTAAACTAATAATTACTTTACTTACATCACCTTTTTAAGTATCCGAATTGCAAATCAATACTTTTGTACTAATGACCTCTGAGCCTTGTTCTGCTTCCAGTTACTTAAAAGTTAAATAGTTATTGCCTTCTGTTTTCTTTTTCACTGGCATGACTTGTCTAGAAATTGTTACTCTAGCAGAGTTCATCATTGTCTGGAATTTGGCTCAGGACATGTTTTGAATATGGTTTAGGCTTCACTGTTAACTGTCTCCCGTAGAGCGACAACTATCACCACCTGAGAAGAGATGGATGTTCTTCTGCGTCGCTGCCCATTTCTGGCCCGCATGCCCCAGACCTTCCTTCAGCAGACCAAAAATTCTGTGCTTGGGTTTGCCCAGCAGTGCCCAGTTATGATGGAGCTGGCTTCTAAGCCCATGCCTCTGATAATGGCACGGGCCCTCTGCTCCTCGTCATCTCCCTCCCACCCAAACACTGAGGAGAAGATGTCTGCAAGTGGAGGTATGTGAGGCAAAGACAGAAACCAGAAGGCTAACATTAAAATAGTATCTAATCTTTCGCTGTTAATTACAAAACTTTTCTCTTTAAATGTAGCCCCCAAACTGGCAGGAGAGTCCAAGCTCCCAGCTGGCCACCCCGTGCCACCCTCCGGTCAAGCCCTGGCTTCTAAATGCCCTTTCCTGGCTGCTGAAATGGGTCAGAAGAACAGTAGTGTGGTCCGCCAGGTCGGCATGGAGTTCCAAGAGGATGTCGAGGAAGTCCGTACAGTCCAAAAAGGTAAAATATATCAAAAAAGTAGTAGTTGATGGGGATTCTTAGTACATGCATTAAAACCTATAGGTGTTCTTTACTGAACCATTTTGAGAAGTATTTACAAAGCAATTATTAAAATCATCAATTCCTGGTGTCTCTGCAGGCAGTGCAGATAGGGAAACAACTCTGATGAAGGCTCTCCTGAACCAGCGACCTAAAAGAGTCTCCCACTTGTTGAAGGACAACTTGCCAGGCAACAGTAAGTTTTATTTATGTATTGACAGCCCTGTCAGTGCTATTAAAATATATTATAAATAGGCCTTTTTAAAATGACTGCTGGGGGTTTTCTTTATAAGCAGAACTGAAGGTTTCATCCGTTTGGTTGTTGCTTCATTCAGTTTAGCCAACTCTGTCTGCTTCCTCTCTGACAGTGTCTTGCTTCAAGTATGATGCTTTTCTCGAGAAGAAGATTGTTGAAAAGAAGAGCGACCACACTTACCGCGTGTTTAAAACGGTGAATCGCCTGGCCACTGAATTCCCCATGGCTGACGACTTCACGGTCTCCTTGGACGACAAGAGGGAGGTGTCTGTCTGGTGTAGCAACGACTACCTCGGCATGAGTCGTCACCCAAGAGTCATGCAGGCCATTATGTGTGTATACAGTTGTTGGTTTTTTTATACATTCACTCAAAACATATCGGCTCCTGACTCTGTAGGAGTAATAGAAGACAAAAACATCTATTTAAGAAGATGTTATTCATACTTGTATTTTGTGTTGTTTCAAGGGATACTTTACGAAAGCATGGCTCGGGGGCCGGAGGCACCAGGAACATCTCTGGAACCAGTAAATTCCACGTGGAACTGGAGCATGAGCTGGCTGACCTGCATAAAAAGGATGCAGCGCTGCTCTTCACCTCTTGCTTTGTTGCTAACGACTCCACCTTGTTCACTCTCGCCAAGATGCTGCCTGGTAGGCTAAGCACTGAAAACCACATTTACTTTGTTTGCCTGTATCAGCAAACAATAAAATATCTGTTCCTCTGTCGTCCTGTGTCAGGTTGTGAGATCTATTCTGATGCTGGCAACCACGCTTCGATGATTCAGGGAATCCGGAACAGCGGCGCTAAGAAATTCATCTTCCGCCATAATGATGTCGGACATCTTCGAGAGCTTCTGCAGAAAGGAGATCCCACAAAACCCAAAATCGTGGCCTTTGAAACTGTCCATTCAATGGACGGTGAGTTTAAAGTTGCTCACATCACCTTTAATCGTTTGGATCCTGAAGTTGAAGACAAACAGATTGTCATTCTCTGGCTTTTTTTTAAATCAGGTGCTGTGTGTCCACTGGAGGAAATGTGCGATACGGCCCATGAATTCGGTGCCATCACCTTTGTAGACGAGGTTCACGCAGTGGGACTGTACGGGCCCAGAGGGGGGGGCATCGGAGACAGGGACGGCGTCATGGACAAGATGGATATCATTTCAGGGACACTCGGTTAGTTTCCAAGCAACGCTCACCATGACAATTTGACCTAAGACGATTATCTGTGTATTTTTTTGGCCTTTATTGGCCCATTTCCTCTCCCAGTTTTTCTCCCTCAACGCTGAACACAGAATCGGGTTTGTCATTTAATATGTCAGGGCTTACATAAGGTGGAGCAGCTCTACCGTTGCTAAGCGACAGAGGGCTATCATTGTAGCCTTATTAAATTACTTGTGTCACTGTGAAGCTGAGGGCGGTAATTCCCTTCAACTCTGATTTCAGGCGCTTCCGTTTCAAATGCACCTGGGGTTTTTTCCCCCGATGAATTCATTATACTGAGGAAACGTTGATGTTTACGACCTGTTCTCTTCCAGGCAAGGCCTTCGGCTGCGTCGGCGGTTACATTGCAAGCACTGCTGCTCTGGTGGATGCGATGCGTTCTTACGCTGCTGGTTTCATCTTTACCACCTCGCTGCCTCCAATGCTCTTAGCTGGAGCCAGGCAGTCGATCCAGGTTCTCAAGAGCGAAGAGGGCCGCAGCTTAAGACGCAACCATCAGCGGAACGTCAAGCTGCTCCGACAAATGCTGATGGATTCAGGTCTGCCTGTGGTTCACTGCCCCAGCCACATCATCCCAGTTCGTGTAAGCGCCTGTTTAGCCTCTGGATCTTGACTCTCCAGTGAATTAGAGGAAATAAGAGTGTGTGTTTATTCATTCTAACGTGTTATCCAGGTATCTGATGCTGAGAAAAACACGAAGGTGTGTGACCTCATGATGAGCCGGCACAGCATCTACGTTCAGGCCATCAACTATCCCACTGTAGCCAGGGGAGAGGAGCTTCTGCGCATTGCTGCAACACCTCACCACACCCCTGAGATGATGAAATACTTTGTCGGTAAGTCGATGAGTAATAGTGAAGACTGAGGATTTTAGATTCATGATGCTCAATCTTAGTTCTTGTGTTTTCCCCTCCACAGAGAGGCTTGTGGATACATGGAAGGAGGTGGGCCTGGAGCTGAAGCCCCACTCCTCGGCCGAATGCAACTTCTGCCAGCAGCCGCTGCATTTTGAGCTGATGAGCGAGCGAGAGAAGTCGTACTTCAGCGGCCTCAGTCATCCCATCTCTGCCCGCGCATAACACTAAAGAGAGATGGCACACACAAGCTTAATATCCATTCCCCGGTCACCGTCTGTGTGTTCATTTACTTGGAGTCATACACACGTATATATGAAATTAAAATATATTATGTTCTTATATTCTATATTCACCAAATAAAGTACAGAATTAAAAAAAAGATGTTTTCAGTTTTCTTTAATTGTATAATTGTGAATATATACTGCAGCAGTTGGTCTGTGAAGTATAATACAATAAACCAGTTAGAGGGGCTCATGTTTTTCACACAAGGCTAATGAAGCTGCAAATGCTGCCAGGCGCTGAATAAACTGGGTTCATGGATTATTCACTCTGTTGTTGGAAGACATGACCCAAGTGTACTTAAAAAAGCACCAAAAAGGGTCAGAGCAAATGGTCGGGTGGTCAAAGAAACGGCTGAACGGTGTAATGATTTCTGTCCAGCCTCCTCCTGAGGTGACATTTTAAATCACAATTCAAACAGTAGCCTGATGCCCACCACCGCTGTGACCCACTAACCCGCTGTCCTGAAAATGATTCGCGTAAGTGTTGTTACAAGACGTGAGGCGACGGAGCACCGAGGCATAAATATGATCAGAACATACGCAGCAACAGTTTTGAGGAGTAACAGGAATGATTCTAATCGCACCCTTACTGGAATAAACATTTCAGTATTTGAATTCATCACCTTGTGCCATTCCTATTTAGTCCAAATTTGTTTAGTCCAAACAAACAAAAAAAAACCCACTCATATTTGCTTTTTTCTATTCACTGCACTGGTCTGGAATGGGGCTGACTTGATTTTATCCCCCTTAACGTGTAAAAATACAATAGTACAGTTGTTTGTGGTAGTCAGAGAGGAAATGCTGATGTTACAAATATTAATATTACATAGTAAATGTAACTTGTACTAACCTAGTAGTAATTTAGTAGAAATTATTCCATGAATGCAGACAAGCAGGGTAGCATGGGCAGAGGTCAGGGAGAACCTTGAGGGCCTTAAAGAACTGTTTCTCCATTTTCGTCCAGCACATTCCAGGATGAGGTTAAATTTCCTTCCAGCAAATCCGGAATCAGAGTTTATGACCAGTGAGCATTTTTATCAGCGCTCACTAGGACGATAAATGAGCTACAGTAATTCTATATTACACAGTCGTCACAAATATAATTGGTCTTGGATGACCGAAATTCTTAAAAAGGCTGTTATGCACGTGTGTATTCATACTACCAGAGAGGACACTGAAGATTGCGTCCCTCAGTCGTCTGTGTGTAAATATTATCTTTAACTTTCTGAAACGTTCACATCTTATCTAATCACTAGTGGGAGCAAGTACTCCCAGCCGGAAAAGACCAAGTCTGAAGGGCCCTGGTTGTATAAATACTAACCCTGTGGCTGCCTTCATTTTATCTGCACAAAGTACTTTAAAATATATAATTTGCTAAAGTTGTTAGCTTGTGTAGTATAAACTGGGTAATAATTGGTGCTACTTTTTCAAGATTTCAAGATAAAGATAAACAAAGCCTTAGAATTGATCACCAAAGTGTTTCTTTCCATTCAGTGTAGTTCATTTGGCTACTTCTCAACTTTCCTCCTCCTTCCTCTGAGCCTGTCGGACCTGTTATTCTTTATTTCCACACCACCAGAGTGCAGAGAACCTTTGTTGGATTGATTCTGGTCTTCCTCAGCCTGCGGCTCCCACCGGGCCTCCGACAGCCTTTGAGGATAACAACAGATTGTCCTATCTTTTAATAAATATTATCTGTCCAAACTTCACCTTTTCATAGAAACGTCAGCTCCTTCCTCACACTGATTGGAGTGTGTCATGTGATCTGCAGCTCTGCTTGTGTCATTCTGTGGTTGTCTGGTGGACATCTGATCCAAAAAGAGGCGTCCCTGTGTGCGTTTCTTGCCGCAGCTGCTGGGTTTTTGAACACAGAAGTACTTTTATTCAATTACCCGGTGAGAGCGCCTTGAAAGGAGACGCACTCGTGTTCCTCGTCTTTGCACCGGCGGCGTTTATAAAAAAACCCAACTCCGGCCGATGTTCTGCCCAGATGGCAGCTTTCCATAATGACGCACATGTCCACTTGAGAGGGCTGTGCTGGGCTCAGGCATACAGCATTATTTTCCTCCACGCGTGGAAAAAAGATGAAGAAAAACTGGTATTACAGTCAGGAAGGTTGATCAATAGCTGCATGCTTGAGGGGGATGACCTACATGTGCCTGTATTAGTGAGCTGTAATATAAATGTGTGTCTCCACTGACTGCCGGGTTAAAAGAACAGGACCACAGCAACCACAGCACGATGACCTTTACTTGGACTTAACTATGAAAATGACGCTTTTGTGCTCGAACAAGCACCAAAAGTCCGAGTGTCATGTAAAGGGGTTGTAGAACCTGTTACACATGATGGTTGCGTTAATTATTGTGTAATTACTTCTGCTGTGTGGTTTTTTTTCCTGCAGAGCGGTGGAGGAAGAACACCAGTCTTTTTTAAAGAAACACACCCCTAATGAGTTCTGCCCCGTCCACTCGTTTCACTCATCAGGGCAAATGTCAGAGGAACTGCTTTGATTTACCGGCTGCCAGGAGTGGTTTCACTGGAGATCAAACAGAGCTCTGCTGGATCACAGGAGGAATGAGGAAGACTTCATTCTGAGGGAACTGCCCAGACCCTGTTTGACACTTCTCTCCGAAGGTCTTACGCAGAACGTGTTGACATTTGTGCGCTTGCACAAGCGCAGACGCGGCTGGCCAGCACCCAGGCTCGGCAGCTGCTGGACATTCCTCTCACCTCGCGGCCCTTCGACGCCCAGGCTGTCCTTGATGACACCCACAGGGTCGTCTGATTAGGTCTGGAAAGCTCATCTGGCATTGAAAAATTGAGCGTTTGCTCTGAAATTGTGGGAAAAAACAAGATTATCTTAATGCTGTAGCGGCCGCAGTGTCCGTTTTACTTGGTTTCACCTTCCCTCTAGTTACTCCGGTCACACCCATCTGAGGTCAGCGCAGGAAATTCAGGTGTAAAGTTAAGAACATGTGCCAATCCCAGTGTGGATTTCAGAGCGAAACTTGTCAAAACAGGTTCTAACCCTCATAACAGTCTTAATCCCAGCCAGATAGCAAACCTTTCAGCATGTATCAGAATCAACAATAAAAGCAGCTGCACATTAGCATAAGGTAGCTTAGGGTGCTGTGTTGTGTTTGTGAAGCACCTGTGCATAGAGGAGATAATAAGACACGGTGGCCAGTCTTAAACAGTCCATATAAAGGTTAAACAGAACTCTGTGACTGTTCTGATAACATTCTGGGTGAGAAGCCATCACAGGACAATAATGACTCTGCTCTTTCCTCTTCTGGAACCTGGTAAAAGTGCATCAGGCAAACACTGGACACCTTTACCCCCGTTGGGTAAAGGTTCTGGTGCTATTGTTGGGTAAACGTTTTCCACAAATTGGGTGATTTTACAGTCTATCTCCGTTTGTAATTTACTGCTCGCTGTACGAAGCGGAGCTGGAGGCTGCTGACTGATCAAACACGAACAACAGGAATGTAACTGGGGAACGCAGAGAGTTCCCCCCACATTCCTTCAGGGGAAAATCATCATAAAAATACAGTTTGCATGGATGACAGACGCAGCTTTATCGCTGATCCTCTGCAGGTGGGAATGTGGAGCAGAAGGAAAAAGACCTTCAAGTCTACGTTTCAAGCCTGAGATAACGATGGGAGGGTCTAATACTTTAAAATATAAACCTGTCACAATTTCAGGATATTATTAAGGATTTTTCTGTTCGGTCAGCGTCTGTTGATCGGTCGGTTTGTTGAGAATCAAATCAAGGACACAGTGAGTGTGTACTTTGAAACGTCACATAGTTCATTCACAGCGGTTCAAAAAGTGTTCAGCGATATCACCCATTATTGGGTGTGTGGCCAGGAAAACAATCAAAACCTCAAGAACCTCTTTGGGCGTCTGACCAACAGCTTTTTGAGCCTTAGAGAGGTTTCCGTGCATTAGCATTAAAGAAAGCATCCTTTTTAGATACAATCACAGAAAAGTTCTTGCAAAGGTCAAAGGTCATATGCGTAGTAGCAGTTACATAATTCCAATGTTGTCTTTTGGAGAAAAATGCAAATAAAAGGTGTTTTTAGTTCAATATAGCTAAATCATTGACTTGTTAAAGTTTCAACAGCCCAGTTATAATAATGGACTCTACTTTTCTCATCCGTCTCGAGGATTTTTATTTTTTCATAATTGAGCATGAAAAAGCAATTGTGACTGTTGGGTTTTGCAACATTGCAACATTTTCCACATTTAGGCCGTCGGACAATTGAGCAACATTCCGGGTTTTAGAATGTCTTAGAGGTGGAATGGAAGCTTTTGTTGAATGGAGGAAGAAGGAAGTTGAATTAAGACCAGCCACATAGAAGGAAGAGAAGGAAGATCTCATGTATGCGACCTTTTTCCTCCAACAAACCTGCTCTGTGGGAACACCCATGACCCAAATCTCAAGTCTGCAGACATTCATATGACACGTGGTTTCACACCAATAATGATGCACTGCAACTCACGCTGAGTCGATAGATGTTCTCATTTATCATTTTTGATGATCTATTATTGTTTTGTGGGGTGTATACTATTATATTGTACTTAGGAATGTTAACGTATGATGAGACAAGGCTTCAAGCTGCTGCGATTGAGATTAGCAAGGTTTTTTCTTATGCTGAATGTTGTGTTTTGTTTTTCAGGAACAGCTAAAGATCATCATTGGTATTGTTGAAAAGTTATGGTTTTAATCTCAACAGAAATCCCAGATTTCCTGGTGAGAGCTGCCAGGAACAGGGGTGATATGGAAAAATGGGCCTCATTAAAAACTCAGAGTTGAAGATATCAAGTAATTAACATTAACCACATCCTTCTCTTCTAAGAATATTAGTTTCTATTTCTGTTACACTTCCTATCACAACAACTGCAGTGTGTTAGCATGTGCACAATTGTGCGCATGCATGTGGCTCTTCAGGGAATATGACTAACAGGGAATTTACAGGGTTCCAGTTGAACAGTCTGTTTTTCTTCTTCCTCCTTCCTCCAGCTTTTATGAGTAAGCTGTGTAGTTTTACTTTATCTACTACAGCAATAAACTCTTAATAAGTTCAGGGAAGGGTGCCGTGAGCCTCATTTACAGTTTTATGATTGTTTTCTTCTCATGTTTAAAAAGGTTCACTAGTTTTTTTTGAGAATTCCAGTTAAATTCCATTGTGCATATTTAATGAGGACATTGTCAAAATCCTATTAGAATTCCCACCACTTTCAACTTTAAACTACAAATGCGTTGTGTTTTGCTTGTGGATTCAAAAGCAGCAAGATGCAAACACACAACATGCAGCCGCTGTGGGGAACAAGCAATTTGCAGTGTGACACGTTGGCTGCTGTGGGAGACGAGCGTGATGTCACTGTTTTGTGTTGAGGGGACACAAGCAACACAACAGGTTAGCCTGTGAGAGATTGTCGTACTGTAACAACAAAGGACTCTATACATGTAGGACAGAGGGTGAAATCTCATCAAAGCCTTGCAAAACACAATCAAACACCAGAACTGAATGTAGAATGTTGAGCAACCCTGAGGTCATTTTAATGATGTTGACATCATAAAACGTAAGGATGGACTATTTGTTGGTATAAAGGATAAGTATGATAATGTAGAAGCCAGAATTAATGAGACATAAGTCACCTTTCTCTTCAGAAGGCACGCTTTGGATATGGACACTCTTTGTCTTAATGAGACTGATGGTGACTCATTTTGTTTTTAAGTGTATTAAGTAACCTTCTGATGTAAAATTTGAACAATTAAAAAAAAAAAACTCCTTCCCAGCATACTTAAACCCCTGTTGTTCTCTGTTACTTTGCAAGTATAAATTTAATAGATCTAATATTAAATAAACATTAATGACAAATATTAGAAAGCATTTCCCCTCCCTATACTTATGTGGATATTTAAAGACTCATTTATAAATAAAAGAAGGTTATCTTTCATAATGCAACTTGTTTCGCCACATAATCGAATCATTTCCATGAATGCTACACTACTGACACCTGGCGGTAAGACAGGGTCATGGCAGTATGACATTCTTTTTATAATCAAAGATCGAAGAGCATTTGCAAAATATATTATTGCAATTACAATTATTTTGACAATAACTATAACAACTGTGTGAATTACTTATTTCAGAAAGCTTGTAGAAAACAACGGCCCCTTTAAGAAGCGCGGCCCAAGCTCAGCGCCCAACCGGGGCGCGTAAACTGAATCGTTGTTGTTGCCCGCAGCTAACAGTTACCATTAGTTAGCGTTAGCATGTGAGTTACTAATAGGTTAAAGTTCCACTAAAGTGTCATTTTTATCTCTGGAAGAAGTGAGAAACATTCCACATATTTCTATTTCACAATCCAAGAAAAATGTCTTCCATAATGGTGAGTGTACGTGAGCGACATCGAATATACGGATATGTAGATACATCGCGTTTTTTTTTGTTTAAATTACAACCTAAAGATCTGTTTTCATTATACATTTGTATTTACAAGTGATGCACTGAGCACAAAATTAACATTTTACACGTGACAATTTTCTCCAGGTAAACCGTAAGTTGTGCAACGGATATTGCGTAGATTTTTACCTACAACTATAAATTTACGTAAGTCTGTAATAGTATTACAGTGAATACGCAATGACATGCACACTGTTATATATTTTTATTTAAGAACGCCTGTAGTGTTTTACGACGGCCACCCATCCGTTTTTATAATACCAACATTGAAATGTTAACGTTGAAAAATACTGTTAGAACCTTGCACACTAGCATTAAATTATAGGAACATGTCTTTATTTTAACAATTCTAATCACGATGATGTAAAAGTTTTCATTAAAAAGTAACTCCAACTTTCCTGAATCTCTAAACACAAAAGAATGTGTAAATTGTGATGTTTGCTGGGCTGCGTTAACAGAAGAGACATGGCAGGTATAATATTTATTTACATATCAAAGAAAGTGTGGGGAAAATTGGCATTTTTAGTCCAAAATAAACCAGTTTTCTGTGAATAATGCATGTCCATCACTATTCTGCGTTACATTGTTTGGGCTCAGCCATCGACGCCATATTTGTCGAAGTGCCTCATGATGATGCCCAGCTCCAGCTCCACACTTCCCATTGCTTCGGTGTTCAGCCTATATCTGTCCGCCCCGCTGTATATGATGTCCGGGCTGCGGAGCTGGGGACCTCCGCCGATAAACATTTGCGCCAGCTGCTCCTGCCAGGAACCGAGCGGCCTCCAGGTTACACAGCTGATCCGGTGATGTCCGGGGCTGGAGGGGACGTGGCAGTAGCCGTAACCGTACATTTGGCTGCGTCCAAACGAGTCTTGGTGCCACACTTGTAAGTGCAGTTTGGGCCAGCCCTGGAGGCCCTTGGTTGCGTAGTGCAGGTCAATCGGGTGGCTCCAGTACGCCATGTCGCCAATCTGGGGGATATCCACCTGGGTCTGGCCCTCTTTAAGCCCCGAGAGAAGACGCCATGCTCCGCCAGTATGAACGCCCCATTTACAGAAAAGGCTGCTCTCTGGGAAACCGCTAGCGCCGACAATCTGGCCGATAATATGCAGCTCCGCCATATTATGAGCATCTATTTATACATAACCATCCAGGAAGTCTTTGCTCATTCCGGCGGACTTTTACGGTTGTTGCAAGGCTTAAGGAGCACCATGGCCACAGCTCACGTTTCCTTGGTAACCCTGAGATTTCTGTTTTTGTGTACCCTCTTTAATGTCTGACAGGCTACACTTCCGGTAGATTATTTTCAAACTCAACGAACTACCATCGAGTCTATTTTTAAAAGATCAGTCTTACACGTTTGACACGATGATAATTATCCTAATCTGACGATTTTTGTTAGCGGCGTAAACTTAAAAATGTGTCCTGACAGTTCTCACATAGGGAAGAGAAATATCAAAGACGCTTTTATGACGTAGTTTCCCCAAATTCGTACTGACAAATGATAAATTACGGTGTATTTAAAAAAAAAAACCTCGATGTTTGACAGCTTTGGAATATAATTGTATTTGTAACTACTGATTTTTCTGTATTTTATTTTATTTATTTAAAAAACGCACCATTGTCCACGTATTGTGAAACAGCGCCATCCTGTGGTCACGGAATATATACTAATACAGTATATTAAATAAATAAGATATTGCATTGCTATAACAACACAGTCGGACTTTTAAGCTAAAACTCTTCAGTAATATACAGCCAACATTTAATGCCAGAATTTCAACTTCATCCAATTACTTAAAACTATTTGATGCAAGTATTTAAATGAACCCACAGTGAGAAAAAAGTTTGAAAAAAGTTTCTCCATCTCAGTCTCTCTGTCACAGTAGAATTAACATCAATATATTGGTTTAAGGTAATGGAAACCACCTATTTTAACTATTCTAACTGCAGACAGTTGGCTCCACACTCACAAAATCATGGATCCTTTCCAGTGCATACACTTCTAAGACCCACCACAGATTTGTTTCCTCTCAGTGTGATGTATAAGGTTCTTTATACACCAGGGAGACTCCATCCTTAGGGTTTAAACCTATGCTGGAGCATTTTACAGGAAAGACTAAAGTGATAGCAAATATATGTACAGAAAAACTATAATTTTTAAGAATAATTATAAAAAATATGTAATGCATTCTGTATTTAAAAAGGGATGTTCCTACAGTTTTTATGTGTCTGTCTCCTTGTTCTCCAGCCTGATCCAACTTTGGAAAGGCATTTCAAGGGCCACAGGGACAGTGTGACAAGTGTGGACATCAGCTACAACATGAAACAGATTGGTAACCATTGCCAATCTCTTTTTATTTAATTTTCTCTGATGTATATTCCTGTGGTCAGCTACAAAACACCATCTTGTCTCACCTGTGTCCGCTCCTCTCATAGCCACCGGCTCTATGGACTCCTGCGTCATGATCTGGAACATGAAACCTCAGATGCGAGCTTATCATTTTAATGGACACAAAGATGCAGTCCTGTCGGTCCAGTTTTCTCCCTCGGGTCACTTGGTGGCCTCCTCATCCAGAGACAAGACTGTACGTCTGTGGGTGCCCAGTCTGTGAGTCACACATTTGATTTCCAATATAACGCTAACATATTTTCCATGAAAGGATTAGTTGGGATGTGTTCTTTGTTTCTGCCAGCATAGAAAATGAAACATATCAGTTTTATTGTTGTGTCTGTGCTTATATGTACATACAGGAAGGCTGAGTCTACATCCTTCAGAGCTCATACTGCCTCCGTGCGCAGCGTTAACTTTTCAGGTGATGGACAGACTCTTGTCACAGCTTCTGATGATAAAACCATCAAAGTCTGGACGGTCCACAGGCAGAAGTTTCTCTTCTCTCTCAGCCGGCATATCAACTGGGTCCGCTGTGCCAAGTATGCACAAATGACACATTTTCACATGCACATTCGTCTGTGTGGTGCTTGTTTGGGGCTGGAAAATGTTGCCATGAGGCCTGATCAAGTAATTTAGGTCGTATTTCTCATAGATTTTCTCCAGATGATCGATTGATTGTGTCATCCAGTGATGATAAAACAGTTAAACTGTGGGACATGAACAGCAGAGAGTGTATTCATTCATTCTATGAGCACACAGGGTGAGTACCTGAGGCTGCAATCATCCATAGCAACAAGCTGCGCTTGTGGTAATTTATAGATAACAGTTAAGGAGAAGATGTTCTCTTTATTGATTAGGAATTCTATGTGTTCATATTTAAAATGCTCTTTGACGATGTTTCGATATTTGTTAGGTATTTTTGAGTATAGATTTTATTTGGGTGTTCTAAATTAATTTGAAATTATGCAAAAACTGATCCAAATACCATGCTCATTAAAAGAAAATCCCCTTTTTTAAGCTATTCAACCTGTGTAGACTTTCATCCAAGTGGACTATACATCGCTTCTGGCAGCACAGACCACTCTGTGAAGGTGTGGGACATCAGAACTCACAAGATGCTACAACAATACCAAGGTACGCACCCCCAAGACACGTGGAAGTAACCCTTTACCCCCTGACACAAAGGCTTTGCAAGACGTTTGTCTGTGTGATGAATATCAATCCATATAATGCAACATATGCTAATATGCTTCAGTTCTTTTGGTGAACAACTTGGTGCTTTATAGGTGCTCCAGATTTTCATTGCAAAGTAGGATGGTTGTGAAGAAATGTCACATTTATAGTAAATATTAATTGGTGGCACTTAATTGAATTAGTGAATTTACTACAGTTTAATAGTTTATAGCAATAAAGAAAATATATATAGGTGAATTGAAAAAACCTTAAAACAAGGATGGAAAGAGTCATAATTGTATCACTTTTGCAGCACAGTTCAAACCATTCACCTTTTAACTGTGGAAAGTACAGCTGAGGCCTAACTTAACTGCTTTCAATTCTAGTCATAACCAAGACTCATGCTTTCTGCTGTGTTCAACAAATCAAATGTCGAGCCTTTTCTTAGACTGCCAGTCAGTCTGATTGATCTGAAAAGCCCTTAAAATGGATCTAAATTGTAAGATTTAATAACAGATAATCACATTTGTCTGAAGAGATGGAGGATGACGTTAAAAGCTTCTTTGCTCTTCTGCCCTTTTCAGTTTCCACGTGTTTCACTCCACACAATTGGCCTTAAGCCTGTGGTTTAAAAGTCTTAAAATTACTGTTAAAAAGCCAGTGTCATTATCAATAATTATTATGCTGTTATTTACATCCAATTAGTAGAAGTTAAGCCTGTAATAATACCTTTTCCTAATGTATTTAGGGAGCTTTCCAATCAGATATACAACACAGCAGAGTCCTACCATCATGCAGCCACCAGAGGGAACATATCGCTTGTTAAATGTCATTTGTTGATGTTTCAAAAGCTTAGTTGACTTAGTTAACTTGAAATGGATTGATCTCACTTTCAAGTTACACACCATACCCGTCATTTATATCAGAAAAAGATTAAAATGATGAGATCCTGGTTGATTTGTCTGGATGGATGTCACATTTAGTCAAACGCAGCTGGTGAGAGTATAAATGCAACATGACTGCAGGCCGATAATCTGCTCTTTAATTCTGAGATACTCCTGAGTAACTGTGTGTGTGTGTGTGTGTGTGTGTGTGTGTGTGTGTGTGTGTGTGTGTGTGCGTGTGTGCGTGTGTGCGTGTGTGTGTGGTTTCCAGTCCACAGTGGTGTGGTGAACAGCTTGTCTTTCCAACCTGCTGGTCATTTCCTTATCACTGCATCCAGTGACTCTACAATGAAGATCCTGGACCTGGTTGAGGGGAAACTGTTGTACACACTGCACGGGCACAAGGTACAGACACGTTCAAGTCAGCAAAACAAAGCCAGTTGTGTAAATACTGAAATGATCATCCTGCTTTTGAAGAGAACAAAAGGAGTAGAGTAACTGAGGAATGAACGAAGGTGATGCAGCTTCCTCAGTCGTGATTGTGTGTTTAGTCTTTACTCCTTGTGTGGGTGAGTGTAGCCGAAATTTGATGAGGACAGTTATGTATTTGTCATCTCTTTTGTGCACGTTTGATTGTCTGAAGCGTGTGTGTGAGTACAATACCTCATTTTGTACGTGGTGTATTTTAGTCCTTGACAGGCGAGTGGGCAGCCCACTCGTGATGACTCCTCTTAGGGCTGTTGGAAGGAAGCTGGATCTGCCCCCGTTCCTCTGGAACCTTTCTACCTCCTCCCTGGGTTTATATCATCCCCTTTTCTCCCATTGTCAAAGTAGTGTCCTTGTGATATTCCAGCCTCCGCACCGTTGTTTTCCAGTCTCCTCCAACCACCTCCCGTTCCTTCTGCAGACTTGCTGTCAGATTTTGTCTGGCTGGACAGCTTTCCGACTGCTCCTGTTTGTTTAGCTGATGGACCAATTTGCTGTCTGCTCGTGGAATCCACTGCCCTGCCAACACCACTTGCATCCATCTGTTTAACTATCCCTTGTATATGTTGCCTCCCGCTTTTTAATTTGTGCTTTTTTTGTGCCTGTGACACCTGCGCTTCATTTCATCTTTGGTTGTCACACCTCCAAAGTTGGCATCTTTAGCACTTTATCTCTGTGGCTGTTCTTTTTGGCCTGCTGGTGATTCCACCGATCTGTGGCTGCAGGGAGTTCTCAATCTGCTATTTTTCTATCCAGTCGTTTATAGATAAATATTACGATACATCAGAAGAGAGCGTTATCTATATCGAATTAATAGCCAGCCTGTCAGAAAGAATAAAACACAGCTTGCATTAATATAAAACCTATATAAAAGACCTGATTTCAGTGTTGTGACTCTCATTGGAAAGTTCCATCAAAACTGTGTTTCCGCGTTCACACCTGCTGTACCCTCATCAATGTTCCATAATGGTAATCCAAGCATTTCTCCTGACATCACAGAAATGCTCATTTTCATACTCAGCACGCACTGTGCATGTAAACATAGCATAGCATTTCTCAGTTGGTACACACAGTGTTTAATATGCTGATGCATAAATCTGGCTCTGTACATCATAGACCAGCACAATAATGCTGATAAAGAGAAGCAGATTTTACCACACAAACACCCCAACACGATCAAATGACTGGAATCTGCTCCTGGCTTTAATTTGTGATGTACTGCAGAAGGGAGAAGTTAGAGCAAAAATGCTTAGACGTCCAAAGAACAGATGCGCACGGCAGTGGTGCGATTATCCAACCTGATCATATTTAGAGTTGATGGTTATGAGAGTGTTATTTTGTTGATTTAACTTTCTGAACAGTACCATGTGGGACCTGTTTGGCTGTTGTTGTATCAGTTCGTAAAATGTGTTGGACTCATTGGCCTGTCAGACTCACTGTATACGTGTGTGTGTCTGGCTATGGCAAGTGCCCGCCTGGCAGCAGGCATTAGTCAGAGCAGAGACAGAACATGCTGTCTGTCAGGCCGCTGCGTTGCCATAGTGACGCTGTCTGCTTCTCTCAGGTGCTTCTGGGAAACCATTCCTCACCCCAACCAGCCTGTCTGGATGTCAGCTGCAGGACGCGGCTCCTTTTTTCCCTTCCCAGCCTCCCTGTTCTCTTTTCTTCTGTTGTGTTTTGCTTTCTTCTTCATCCTCTTTTTGAAGGAAATAAGAGGTCAGGCTTTAGGTGTTGACTTGTTTACCGCTGTGCAGTAAAGTGGGATTCATGCGCATGTCCATGATTTTCATGAATTTACACATGCACGCACGCACACACACACACACACACACACTCTCTGTGCCTCCCTAAATCCTGAGGAGGTAGTGTTTTTGATCAACTTCAGTCTTTAGTTATTGATCACTCTGCTTGAGCTACAGTCTCACGTGCGCCTCCTTCACACACTCCCACACACGTGCAAGCTGCTACCCTGTAGATAATTTTAGTGTCCGATTTACATGTACATTTTACCAAATTAGCCATTCATAATAATAATAATAATAAACCTAAACATTTTCCGGCTACGAATTGTATTTATGTTGATGTATGTTGCATAACCGCAAATGTTGCACCACACAACATAACGAACATTGTACATTGAACTATGCACATTTTTCGCCATTGTGAAATCAACTGGGACTTTTGGTGGAAATGCCGCTCCACATTTCCCATCTTTGGTATTGTGATGGTAGACTGGCAGATGAGGCAAACGCACCCATTCTTTATGAAAGTGATAAGTTTCATTTTTCTTACTTGGTCCAGTTCCCCCACCCATTATAATACCCGTTATAATTACCCCAAAAAAAGACAAAAGCGAAATAATCGCGGTAACAAACTGACTAGCTTGTTAGCTTTACTGCGCTTATTGTCGTTGTTGGTGCATGCGCAGTTGCCCAAGCGTTAACAAACTTCAGATGTCATGTGACTAGCTGCCCTGCAGATCAATCAAGTGATGGGTCGGATGATAGGCTGACGTCTGTGTTTTTATTGTCACGCGTCCTACCGATCGTACCTTGGCGATCGACGTGTTGAGCACCCCTGTGGTAAACAGGTTAATTGGTAAACAAGGACACTTTCACAATGGTTTTGATTTGACTGATAACAGAATTGCAGATCCTTTTCATATATTGATAAATTAGAAAGTTGCTCATCAAAGACAAAGCCCTCCATTATTCACTTGATTTTCCTTTGCTTCATTCTAGTCCCCAGTGAACTGTGTAACCTTCTCCAGGACAGAAGATTTCTTTGCCTCTGGGGGATCTGATAAGCAGGTAAGGGCTTTATTCATGACTATGGAACTTTTGGGCTATTTTAAGAACTTGATATGCCTTTTGATATTCTTGTAATGTCTTTTTCAAACCTTTTATGAACAGTAATTCTCTCAAAAATTACTAAAGTAGAGAGGGAAACGCCACTTGTCCACTGCATCTAATTATTATGTGTGTATCTTAGTGAGGCTTTGGCTTAAAGAACAATTTCTACTTTGCAGGTATTGGTGTGGAAGAGCAATTTTGACTCTGAGAGTAGTGATCCTGTCAGTGTACAGCACCAAGTTTCTTCAAAAGTGCACAACATGCCTTCGAGAGCAGCCAGCTCCACAGCCCAGGACACCTTTAGCACGGCGCCATCTGTGCACCACCGACAGGCAAGTTCAGACAGCATTCTGCATTCCTTCTCTTTTTCATGTGAATTTGTTTTATTGGAGTAAATACTGCGTCCAACTTCTTTTTGTCAGAGGTACTGCGTGAAAATTTGCACTACAAAAAGGAAACGTGCAAGTGCATACATACATACATAAACTGCCTCGCTCTAAAATACATATAGCAAACAGCAACATGCTCTCTCAGTATGCAGTGGTGCAGATATGAGTGCAGCTTTTCCTCCATGCAGATCCATCCTTTGAAGTCAGGAGCGTTGCCCAAAGCTACATTCATATCTCACACGCAGGGTGAGAAATTGCTGCGTTTTTTTCCCACTGACACACTTTAATACAGGAGAAACCTTTTGACCACATGAGAAAAATGAAATATTAATATTATATTTCATGTATATCACACCCACAAAAACACTGGCAGATAATACTGTGGCTGTGTTCACTGTTCTTGCTGTGGGTCATAATACATATTTGTGTATTTACATTTGTCTTTAATGTTTAACTTAAGGGATATATTTACTATTTTTTCATTCTGTTTGATTTAATCAGAGTTTCAAGTTGATAGCTTATTCCAAATATTCCGGTGGTGTATGTGACACTGCTGTTTTTATTTAATTTGACAACTAATGGATTTCAACGATGTTCTAACTCCATAAATGTCAAAATCAGTTACGCTAAAAAAAAAATATTCAGATTGAAGCCCAGACTTCCAGACTCTAAAAACAGAATTTATGGACGAACCCCCCCTCTCTCATTGGGATGATTCAATAAAAGATTGTTGTCTGTGTTTCAAAACAAATATCCAACTGCACCGATTCCACCGCTCCCTTTCTGACTGCTGTAAATCTCTCCGAAAAGATATTGTTGGATAATTGCTTTGATAATTAGGTAATGGGTTCCAGGCGCTGCTTTTGTCACATTGGGAACATTTAAATTGGCTCTATTAGCCTGCTGTTAAATTAGTAGTTTGATGCTTTATCCAGTAAATTCAGTTCCATTTATTGAATGAAACTAAACGATTAATTTTAAAAATGATATTTCTGTCCGTGTATTACGTTTATCATTTAAATTTGTTTAGATTTACAAATCATCTAAAACTGAGGTTCACCTCTTTATCAGGCTCTGTAATATTGTGCAGAGTAATTATGTTCAATAGAAACGTTTGAAGAAGACATGGATTCTTGTGATGCATCCAAATGGTTTAATTTCTTTTGTTTAATAAAATCAAAATTGGCATCCCCGCAAGAAGAAAAAGGTTGGTTCCAAAAGTATCCGCATTGTCTTCTATGGCTGTTCATCGTCTTCTAAACCCGCTTTCTGTAAATACAAACTTATTAAGTTCCCTGTGAGTGTAATTGAAGCAGGACTTGGAGGGTATGGGAGCGAAGCAATATACCAAAAGTAATTTAGAACAACGCTCAGTCAGATACAAATATTAGTTTGTTTTTGAATATTAAATGACCTTGGCAGGTACCGTACCTGCTCCAGGTAGGACAGGATGTCACAGTCTGGCTTTGGAACATCAGGGAGCGGCTGTCATTGCAGACATTTTAATTAGGACTCCTCTAGTCTTAATTACATCAACAGGGGCAAAGTCAAGAAGCTGCCCTCCCCATCTTCCTTGTCCTTCCTCTTCATCCTTCCTCTTCATCGCAGCCACACTTGGTGTCTGCTTTCTCTTATTGATCCAACCTCTGTTGGAGGTTGAGACACACCCGCCATGATGCAGCTTTGCTTTTGTGCTGTATGGAAAATATGGAGATTAAGATTTTTCATCAACAAAGCACGAACAAAAAGCAAAAGTGTGTATCCATTGATCTTTATAGCCATAAATAGAAATGTAAAAGAGAGGCAGTTTGTTTAAAATTATTTTATAAATTAGATTTTTTTTTACATTTAATACAGATCAATCTCATTCTGGAGTGCTCCTTCAAGTCTGTGTGCACTGATGTTTGCAGGAGTTTGGCACATATAACTTAAGTCAATGACAGTTTCGCATTCCTTTCTTACAACAAAACAAGAAATGCAACTTTGGTCTCTTCACACACTTAACATGCACGGAGGTCTAGACCTCGAAGTGGGAACAAGTGGCTGCGGCCTGTAATTTTCACCAAGCTTTTCCTGGCAGTCATGGGTCTCCGACGGCTGACGGGTGCCAGTTGTGGCGGTGAATTTGGCTGTTGGCAGGTCGACATCAGGACTTGATCTGTCTTGTACTTTATATGCAAAGTGATCTGTCCATCTTTACACCACAGCTAAAAATGATGCTGCGCTAACTCTACCTGTATGCATCTTCCAAGATTTTCCTTTTCATTTATAATTTAGCCATTTATGATATATTATTAATACAGCCCCTTTCATCTCGTGTAAACTGCTGCAAGTCCCAGACACGTGTTGCTGAAGAGACGGCAGAGTAAAGATGTCACCAGCTCCCTCAGATCTTTTTGGATTTATGAGTTTAAAAGGAGAATATTGACCAGCAGCATTGACTATTAATATATAGTATTACTTCAAGCGGTTTTTGAAAACAAATACCTAGAAAGTACATGAATCACACTGTGTAAGAGGCAAAGATTCTCTAAATTGATTCTTAAAGGAAGCTTGTGGTGCAGAGCCCAGCTTAAGAAGTAGACAGAGGAATAGAACATCAGTTTGAATCATCTAACATGAGATGGGTGCTAAAACTACCCCTGCTTGCTTCACCCATTATAGTGCACATCTGGTAAGAATCCAGTTCACCAGGAGGAAATTGAGTAATGAAGCACTAATGTTGTCTTTCCATCCACAGGCCACCCGTAGCTGCTGCCCTCTCACAATCATGTCCAACAGCGTTTTCATAAGTAACCAATGTGATTATGTGATCTTAAATCTACTTGAATGCGAGGCTTCATATTAATTTCCCAGCGATGGGGACTATTCCGGGAATATGTTGAGCCTATTCGTTAAACACCATTAACCAGCTTTAAAACGGATTGTTAAGCAGTCTGTGCTCCACAAAGCTGAGCAAATCTTTTAGTGCCACTGCTCCGGTGTGCAAGAATAGATGTATCGACGTGTGCGTGTGGGCATGTGTGCGAGTGCCAACCATTGCTGACAGGCACATCAGCTCCCTCTAATCACATCCACCCTAATCCCTCCATCCACCCCCCCTCCCTCTGTCTCCAGCTTCACATCTGGGTCTTTCTCCCACTCACGTGTGCAGACAGATGAGCTTGCACGTTCGAAGACGGCTTCCCTTCACAGCTCGGCACACGCACACATCACTGCACCGCTTGCTGCAGCTTTAGGACGTGCGCTGAAGAGCAGGAGCCTCATTCCCCTTTGTGATTATTTTGTTTATTTACAGTAGCTGTAACCATGTAGCACAAAATACAGAAGCAATATATAATTCCACAAAGCCCAGGTGATTTCAGACCGCGCTGCACCTATTAGCTGCAGATTCCCCGTGTGATTGCTGTGCTCTTTTAAGTGCTGCTACCGTATAAAAGGCAGGAAGTATTGCTCTGACAGCGGGAGTTGAATGCATTTGACAGCAGGGGGAGAACGAGGAAGAGAAAAAGGCAGGAGATTCGACAAGGAAACTAGCCCGTGTAGTTTCTGGGTAATAACGGAAAAAATATTTTTAAAAAACCCTAAATTAGCATCATAAATGTGCCAACAACATTCCACATCATATGCTGAACATAAAATGGCCACTTCAGTCATTCCTCTTTGCATATATGTTCGTAAATGCAACCAAGTTAGATTTTTAGACATTAATAAGTGTGCCAAACCAAAATTCAAACAGAAATCACTGCCCTACAAGGATGCGTTCTAGACAAGAAAACAGCAGAGATAAAGGGATTAATGGTCTAGTGGAGCAAGAGAGCATCGCTGAGCAACAGGGAGGGAAAGGTAACAAAGTGGAGAAAACAGCCTCGGCACGTGAACATCAGCATTCTAAAGTCAGACGTACACAGTCGAGATATGGGAACGGGAAATAATCAATCTGGGGGGAGACGGAGGCGGCACGCAAGAAGAATGTGGGTTCAAGAGAGTGCAAAGCTGTACGAGGTTCTGATGATTTGCTGACCATGAATGAGCCTCCATGTCACATTTTAAAATAGATAGTTATGTTTCCTATTTCTTTCCGTATTTCATGTATTTATTATATCTAAACTTTTGGCTTTTCTCTTCCCTCCTGGGGTATTATATATTATGCATGCCTATTTTTTTCAGACTGTGGTTCTTGTGTAAGTTTGGGATACTTTTGAATTAATATGTGTTATAAAGTTCTGCTGTACAAGTACAGCAGAACGTAAATGTCACTGTGGAAGAGGAAAAGTGCAGGTGAATACATTTCTGCACGTTGAGTAGATGGCATGACGCTTGCTCTTTCTCAACAACAACACAATCACATACACAACAGATAGGTGCTAAAACTGCTGTTCAAGTTTGTGTGTGTGTGTGTGTGTGTGTGTGTGTGTGTGTGTGTGTGTGTGTGTGTGTGTGTGTTAGGGCACATAGCATTAAACAGTTTTGGATGTAGGATGTGGGGTATGTTGGTATCTAATAGTGTCAGACAGAGTTTAATTTGGGCTGCAGGATGTTTTCCACTGTTGGTTTTCCAGGTGATTCATGCCCATGCATGCGTCTACTTCTGTGCATTTTATAAGTTCCCATGATCCCCCCCCCCCCCCCCCCCCCACACACACACACACACATATGGACTTTGCATTTTTTCAGATTCAAGATTTACTTTATTCATCCCTGAAGGGAAATTGAATACACATTTCTAGCACATCATATTTCTTATTTTCCTGCTTTTCCAATGGTTGATGTTTACACATCCGACACAAAAATATCTCAATATATAAATTGGTAAAGACCAAAAGTTCATGTTTCAATAGTTTATTAAAATACTGACTGCAATCATCAGCCAGTGTCCGAGCAGGTGCAGGAATGTCACAGACTCTCTCAGCAGTGAACAGTTTGAAATGTTTGGGAGTAAACATCCACATATTTATTTCATTTGAATCACAGATGGGTGTGATTTAAACTAGGGGATACCTTTACAATCAGGTGTGATTGAGCAACTGTTTTATCAACTAACGGGGACTAAGGTTTGGGAACATGTTCGTTTTTGAATGAAAGTCAGACGCACAATCCACCTGCAACTGCTGTTGTTTATTATTCCGTTCAACAGGAAAGCCAGAGCTTTAAGGATTGCGTTACAAAATTTTCCCATTTGTGGAGCATGTAGTGTGGTGGTTTGGGGCCATTTTTTTGGAGTTTCTGTAACCTGCAAGTTGCAAGAATTTGATAGGAATCACAGTTTGTTCCAGATTCTCATCCTGGCTGCATGATCCCATTTTTTAGACAGGTCCTGGTTGAGGTGGGGCTACAAAACCAAATCCTTTTGTCTTTTGCCGCTTAAGCCTCCTTCACCGTTTGTCCTTCAGGTTAACGCGGTCTCAAGGGAGGTCACATGTACCGTATTTGGTGTAGTATTTGCTTTGTTGTGGGTTAAATTCTGACTTTCTTCTTAAGTAGAACAAAAGATAGTCCGTTGTACATGACTACAGGGCCTCACTGCACATTACGCTGGGGCAACACGTGTGACCACATCTGTATTAATGTGCAGTTGGGTGTCCGTTCACACGGACAGCTCTGCCTATCGGGCTCCATTTAGGGAACGGTCATTTGATACAGTCTTACACATTTAGCCAAGCTTTACCATTTATGCATGGGAAAAGTGCCTTGAGATAAAAATTACTGTCATGTGATGCACATGTGCACACACACCATGACGCTAATAGATGGCATCCCTTGGTGATAATGTGGCAGCAACGAAACAAATGGTTCAGAATATGTTTTACGTTTGATTTTGGATACAGATAAAATGATCTAAAATGTGCTTTTGATGAGGAGGAAATGGAAAGAAAGAGAATGTGCGGAAAAAATGTGTGATTTGCTGTTGTTATTAAATCAGATACTTTCGTGTTCCCAGGTTTCTAAACTACCAGAGGACCACATGGTTGCCCCCCCATGGAGGGGCAGCAACAGCAGAACGACCCATTTCCCCAGCACCAGTCCCTCGACCACCCAGCACACACTCAGTGAGGACTTACCCCAGCCCTTGCCTCGAGGTCAGGCTCATTCACCAGAGGGAAGCATCCCCCCTCATCTGACCAGCACCCTGGAACACATTGTAAGTCAGCTGGATATTCTCACTCAGGTAAGGACAATTTAAATTCCTTCTTACAAATGTTTCAGAACTCATGCCGTGATGTTGGCTGGATATCAAACCACTACAGTGTCAAGAAGCCATTGCTGTAGAGCACACATGTAGTAAACACTCAATCTCCTGTAGTTCTTGTAGTTTTATCATACAACTTTTAGCAACTTACCAGCAAATATTAAGGGTCAGGCTGATCCTCATCTGTTTTGCTTTTTTTTAGCAATCGCTAAATATTTAGTTTGAATCATCCGATAACCAATGTTCCCTTATGACACACAGTTTCACTGAATGCCAAACTATTGACTAACAGATAATATTTGTAGCGCTAGACTGAAACATGAAGGGTTTGTACCGGAATTGTATAATCTTTATGATTGTTGAAGTGGGATATAGGATGAGAGAAGCACAACCGGCCTACAGAGACTTTTATAGATGCAGCTGTAGGTCGTCAGAAGGACGTCTATGAAGCACTTTCAGGAACGCAGCACTGTTGTTTTGCTTCCTGAACATACAGAAGTGTAGGAGCCCTTCGCATCTGTGTGTCTGTCTTTTTTCCGTGATTTTCCTTCGTTTCGTCTTTGTTACTTCTTCTTTCAAACAGCAGCTCAGCATGTGGGAGTGCTTAACACTGGCCCAGAGCAGCAGGGCTGTAAGTAGCCCCTCTGGGGGGTGTGGGGGGGTGGCGATGACCTTTTGTCTTTCAAACACACTGTACCTCCACTCTGGACGCGGATTGATTGTCTGTCCGTGGCTCCATCGTTCAGATTTTGCTGTTTGGTTTCATTCTTCATGGGTGGAAATGCTCTTTTCTGTTCTAAGAAAAGATAATCGGTGAAAGAGGGAGTGAGAGTTCCACTGTGAGAAGAAAAGAAAAAAAATGCAGAGACACTGTGGCTGTATTTAGATGGCTTAACCACTCCTTAAAGCATCCCTATGAAATGTTTTGATTCCTTGTAACATCTGCAAATCCAGGATGCAGAGATTCCTGAAATCCCTTGAAATTCCTGATAAATCTACCCAGTGGAGCCATTTTAGCATTGAGAAAATTCCAAACCATTGAATCTGTAATTTGATAATTGCATCATTTTGTGGTAAATTAGAATGCTTATTTACCATTTCAACCCATCCTTCTTGTGCAGTGAAGGCTGACAGGCTCTTATTGAAATATTAAAACACTTTATACAGTTGACTTACTGATTAACCCCCGAAATATAAACTGTGCCTCCATTCAGGATATTATCTCTTTGTGAAGACTTTCCCTCTAACACTTTCAGGCTTCTTTTTCTAACTGTGAGATTCGAGAAGACTTCTGAAGAAGGGAGATGATGAATTATTCAACGTGGGACTGAAGCTTTCACAGCCACAGTTTGCTGTGTTGGCAAGTTTTGATCCTTCCGTCCCTCCCTTCTTCGACGAATGCTTCCTCATAGAGAATACCCATCACAGGATTAGTCATTATTGGAATTGAAATGCAGAGCAATGGTCAAAGAGGTTTTAACAATTAAAAACTAATGTGCGAATATTAAATTATTGCAACCACAAAGACCAAAAAGGAGACCTATTTTCAAAAGTGTGCGATGTTTGCAGAAATATACATTGGAAAATCTGTTCGTGTTTGTGTGCATTTGGCCACAGGGGTCATCAGTCTGGATTATTATGGACTGTGGGACAACTGTTCCTGAGCCTGGTGGTCTGTGCTCATGAGGCTCTGATATAATGGCCTTCTTCCTGCATTCCTAGTTGTAGAGCTCCACCATAGTTGGAAGCTCTGGTCTGGTGATGGGCCACACAGCCTTGACCAAGCTCACATGTATAGAGAGTTCCTGCCGTACCGGGCAGTGATGCAGAATACTCTCCATATTGCACCTGTAAATTTACAGAATACCTTGTAGGCCATCGTGTCTCCTTGGTCTTCTGTGGAAGAAGAGCTGCTGTTTTGTTGTTTGTTGTTTTGTTGTAGCCCAGGTCAGATCCTCGGTGATGGAAAGGAACCAAATGAACCTGGAGGTGAGGACTCCCGCCACTGCTGTCCGGTTGATGGTGATGGGGTCGTGTCCTCCGCTCCTTGGTTCTACTGGCACGACGTTGTAGCAACTCCTCTCTATACACCATATTGACCTTGGTGATCAGACTGATGATGGCGGGGTCATCAGCAACTTTTATGATACTGTTGAAGCTGTGTGTGGTGGAATGTGTGTAGAGGAATGGGCTGAGCATGCAGCCCTGAGGGACGCCAGTGTTGACAGTGATTGTGGAGGATGTGGTCGTACCTTTTCTAGCATTTTGCTGCGCCACTCCAAGCAGCTCAAGTCGGCTGTTTTCTGAATTTTATGGACTTTATAACCATCGGCTTACTCTTAAAATTCATTTTGATGACTAGCTTATAGCACAGAGACTTAAAGATCATGACAGGAACAATGTTTCACTTCATGTTTGCATTCATTTTGATTCATTTTTCACTCCAGAATGACTTTATTGAATCAGTGTTGCTGTCTGTTATTCTTTTTCACACGTTAGCCACATCGCATGTAGTAACACCATTGGTCGTTTGTATTCTACTGAACAGTTTATCAGTCTTTGACTGCCAGACTTTTGTAGCGTGGGCCATACCAAAGCTATGAGAGCATGTAACCGAGGCCAGTAATGCTTAAGGCATCGGAGGGTGTAATGTGTTGTAGAGAGAAAAGAAAAGCAGCTCCCTCTATTTTTAGGAGCAGAAAGATTTGTTCTCCACTCTAGATGAAAACTATATGCCTGTATAATGTTGCTGCTGCCGGGGGACACGTGCAGAACCGTGCACAATAACACCAATGGCTGACCGTTCTGTAGACTGGGTGGATGTATCAGGTTGGTACAAACAGGACAATATTGATCTAGAAAACAGAGGCTGGTAGAGAGAGACAGAGAGGGAGGAAGAAGGAAATACAAGTCATTTCCCTCCCGTGGCGCATGAAATAGCAGGCGATGTTATCTGTTTTGATGACCTAAAAGAAAACACCTCTTGCCCATACATCGCTGTGTCCTCTCCATGTGTTGGAGGATGAGATTATCTAAGAGTCGTTGCACATTCCTCTGTTGTTACGTGTTTGATTATTCCTTCCTGGCTATGTGTGTTTGTTTATATGGCAGCGCGGGGTCAACAGAGGACCTCGATGGCCAATTACTGTAGCACACACATCTGGGTTGTTGGATGGAGCCTGTTGAATGTTCTGCAGTTCTCTGGTTTGTGCAGAAGGATCCGATTACCTGAAGTTATGTGTTTGCTTTAATAGCTCGTGGGGCCAGAATCAAACCAGATCCTTCCCATCATTCAAAAATCACAGCCACTCCTTTGGTATCCTTCCCAATATCTCCCAGCCGAAGAATATGAACTCCATATTTAGTTCCTCATCAGCTGTTGAGGTATCCATTGAATCAGCGTTACTATTACATTCTTGAATGACTCCAAATCCAGCAGCATGGTTGAGATGTAATGAGGCGTTTGTCTTCCGTTAAATCGGCTAATGAAGTATTGGCAGGTATTCAGAAAACGCAATAACAAAATGTCAGTCCTGATCTCCCTTTGTCAGTGAAGCTGTTACAAGGGAAGTAACTATTTTACGATTTTATCAGGTGGTCATTAAATGAAAGCAAGGGGAGCAGATCTGAAATGAGGCGTGGATGGATGAAGTGGTGGTCCGTTATCACACGAGAGTGTGAAATAGGGGTTTTTTCATCAGCGTTCTTCTACTCAGCTTTGTCCAGATAAGAAGAATCCCTCATTTCTCACTGTTTAGGGTGATATATGGCCGCTTTAGCTCTTGGCATCATCGGCGTGATTTGGACGTGCACCATCTTCTGCCGTGCGCTCGTTCAGAGCAGGACACCCTTGAAAACGACACCTCCGGCGGCACAAACACGTTACACTCTATAACGAATGCCGTGGCTGTGGAGGATGCTGAGAGGAAAAGTATGTCACAGTGTGAGCTCACTGCCCACACATGTCCACCCTGTCTCGGAGAGGGACTTTCTTGTGTTCTGAGCACGAGAGAGAGTGCGCGCCAGACCCAGAAACACTGGTGATTTTGGGCTCAGGCAGCAGATCTCTGTACCATAATTGGCTGGATTGTGTTGCATGCACAACATCTGCTTCAAGCACACACAAACTGCCTCTTTCACACACAAACACAGCCATTATACGGCCATTACTGTCAGCCTGATGCTGCACAGTCCTCTGTAACATGCTCCTCTCTTATCTCCTTTTTTCCCCCTTTTGTCTCACTGCCCTCTGCTCCTTTCTCTCCTCCTCCTTTCAGACGGTTTCAATTTTGGAGCAGCGGCTGACACTGACGGAGAACAAGCTCAAAGAGTGTATGGACAATTAGAGCGAGATTGTCCTCCAGCTCAAGAGAAGAGAGGAGGCGTAAATACGGAGGCATCACACAGTGGTCCCATCAAATTCTAAAGGCAAAACGGTCACAACACTCGAGTTTTAAGAATATTATTCAAACCGTGCGATTTTATTCACAGAAAAACAGTCATGCACTCAGAAAACAGTTTTTTTTTTTCCACCACTGACTGCGAATATATCGTGTCTGTTTGTGTTGCTAAGACAAACAAGGAATTAAAAATTAGAGAAGTTGTTTCAGGGCAGCAGTGCTGAGCGCAGGACCTTTTCTGCTGACCAAGGGCCTGCTGCTAGACACGACTGTTCATAGGTGTGTGTGTGTGCGTGCATGTGCGAGCATATGCGTGGCCGCAAAACTTTGGACACGTGGCTGGCTGGTTGAACTTAATTGTGCCAGGAGGGTTGCAGTAAAATTTTCTATTTTTAATAAAACCAAAATATACAGTCAGAACTGATTAGGCTGTTCTCAGGAGATGCTTTTTTAAACTAAAAGCAGTTTTTTTTTAAAAAGAGAGAAATGTTGGTCTACATAGCAAAATGTTGAAATAAAATCTAGCAAATTGGATTTCTCTGTTTTAGACAGTCATTCTAAAGTGACTATATACATTATAGTTCCGGATTCTCAAGAAAAACAACGACTGGCTCAAACTGCAGACGTTATACGTGTGCTACAAGTCTGTCTTGTTTTCTCCTGGATGTTTTAATCCAACAAAAATATGTAGTTTGTCTGTCCTGATTCACTGCTAGTTACACACAGGTTCTGTCAGAGCAAGTTACAGACAATATACCTTTTTTATGTTGTTAATAAAATGTTATTTAAAATCTTACTGTATCTGAACTGTTCTTTTAAAACGAGGATCTTCCTAAGGCCAAATCCACAATGTCACTGTTTACTTTTGGGAAACTGTCTGAGTCCTCACCCCATAAATCACCGCTTTTCTTGTCTTTATTATCCTCAGCAGACATTAGAAAAATGACCTGTGAGCCGGTTCAAATGTGCAAAGAGGCTCTACAGTTTCTGCCAGGGCCAGACTGATGATTTCTCCCAAAAGCACCAGAGTCTAGAGTTCCAGTAAATACGGCATGTGCCTTGAAATATTTTACTTTTGTAGTAAGCTCCGAAAAGAGAAAACACCGACAACCAGCCATTATTATTATTATTATTATTATTATTATTATTATTATTATTATTAAGGGTTTCTGCTCCTGGATCTACCCAAACCATGGTAGCACGTTTCATCATCATTATGCTCCCAGACTGAAATAACCCATCCGTCAGGGTTCTGTTTTTGAGGGCTGTCTCAGAGAGCACGCTGGCGTCACTAAAAAAAAAAAGAAAATATTAATGACTGTTTCTTTAAGACCCGGCTCTGCACTGATGGAAAAAGAAGAAAAACAAAAGCGGAATTCTGGAACTGTGCTGCCGAGCCCACTCTTTTCCTTCCTGTCTGGGGCCCGAACACACACATACACACACACACACACACACACACACACGCCCACGTGCGTGCTCCCTTTACCATGGGCCTCAACCAGACGGCCTGCCCGGAGCTCTAGATGGGAGGAGGGGCTGAACACAGAGGGTTCAATAGTTCCTCATTTGTTTGACTCAAGATTTGCCTGTATTGAATTTAGGTCCAATCTTCTCTGGGTGAAACCAAACAAACCACTCAAACAAATCCAGCTGATGCACTGAATATTCATCTAAACCGTGCTGGCACCCGTTTTTCCATCTGAGGTGACAATAGGTTGAGCTCAGGAGACAGTTTGATTGCCATTTTTCTCTTTTTGCCTCCTTATTACCTGAAGTAATTCCCCGTGAAGTTCATTTGAAGAGGCAGATAAATGGGCCAGTTTAGGGCTGAACCTTCCTTTTTCTCATCAATCCACACAATGAAGTTAAGAGCTTAAGAGTCTAAGACCCTACAGAGCCATTTCTAATCACGCTATTGTCTACCTAGTGCTAAATCACTGTAAAGGTTCCGTTCTGACGGGAGGCTTCGGCAGATGTACAGTAGGCGAACAAATGTGGACATGTGAAGAAATGGGAACTTTGAGACCAACCCTCCATGATATGTAGCCCACGTGTGGCCCATAAATGTGTGTCTGTGTGGGAGGAGGGGGGATCCTGGGAGGACAACATCTGGATCTGTTTTTCCTGGTGCGCTGTGGTTGCTGCCACTGCTCAGCGTGGTCAGGGAGTGGGATCCATCTTCTCCCGCTACACTGCATCCCCTCCTCGCGGCTCCGACAGATTGGTACCTGGACCCTCCCGCCGTCAGAACTTTCAGCCATGTTGCAGCAGATGGAGGAAAAACAAGCAGTTTTTTTTCTTCTTCTGGCACCGGCGCATATTCTTAGACTGGTTTTTCTATTTTGGTGGTCAGCGTGGAGCGGCGGTTCTCAGAAAATGATGAGGCATTTTCAGAACACAAAATACAACTGTTCTGAGGAACAGGGCAGAAAGAAAAAAACATGTAATAGACATGTCCAAGTTTCCAGTGAGTCACAGCAAAGCAGGTGCAATTTACCAGGCTGGAGAGGATGACTGGCTGGTTATTTGGCATTTAATCAATGTTTCTTCATTATATAACTGGTACCATCAAGCTAACCAGCAGGTGTCCTTTAACATATTTGTAGTTAATGTAAAGCCAGATTTCTCTTTAAAACGCCAGCATTGAGTTGTGTAATTACGCAGGTCGTCAGCAGAATTCCTTTAAAGTCTTGGTGAACGTTTTTGTGTAGCGAAAATGAGCTATAGCAAATACTTACTGGTTTTAACTGGAGGTTATTAACAGTTATCTTGTGGCCTGTTTCGAATGGAAATGATCTAATGACCACCAACAACAAGGCTTCATGACACCCTCAACGGCTAAATAAACAGTACAAAATTTGACCTTTGGCCCTGCGATTGACCTCTTCCATGTATTCGCTCCATTAATAGCCTAACATGGGAAACACACAGGGTAGCACAATGATGCTGTGCTGGAGTGAAACATGCGACCATAGAAGGAGACAGGACAGCCCTGTCCAACCCCTGTCAATGTCCCAGTTAAAGCAGCGCCTGGGAGGAGACCTTCATGTGACAACAGTTGAAAGAAAGGTAAACATCAACCTCTAAACCACGAAAAAGGGGGAAAGAAAACATGTATCTCTTTAAGGAGCGGAGGCTTGTTGAGTGCCTCGTTTGCCTCGTTGATCGTTTGGCAGAACTTATTGTGTCTAGGCCCCTTCCTCCTCCTCACCTTCTACTCTTTCCCCTCCTGAGAGCGAGCCGGGCCTTGTCGGCGGGCGTTGAGGTTTTGGCGCGGTGCACCTCCAACCCACACTTTTTTCCAATCCACTCCTGATGGGAATGAGTGGAGGGTGGAAACATGTCATGGGGTCTTCATGCCACTTCAGTCCTGCTGACCAGCTGAACGGTGCGTTTCAAGGATCCTTCCAGATAGAGTCTGATAAAATCCGTAATCCCAGAACATTAACAGCACCCACAAATTCAAACCCTTGCACCCTCCCCGGCCATAAAGGTGTGTAAATGTGCACCGATTGTTAAAGATGACCTTTGTCACAGCTCACATCTGCTGCACACCTGTGATTTCAAGACCTTTTGAGCTCCCACGTGCTTCACCCATGCAGCTTTGTTGTTTTTGTCATTGCTAATTCACCTGCATTGTTCTGTTTCATTAGCAGGGTTTTGAGTAATTCCTCCTGCAATTCTAGCTTTCATTTGGGCTGACGTCAGCCTAACGAACCACATTTGGCCATGGGGATCAACACAGGTATTATTATTATTATTATTATTATTATTATTATTATTGGTAGTAATCCTATTCTATTTTCAGAAAATGGCTTTTATAATATGGTCCAATTACAGCGTA
Source organism: Takifugu rubripes (assembly GCF_901000725.2). NCBI lineage: Eukaryota > Metazoa > Chordata > Actinopteri > Tetraodontiformes > Tetraodontidae > Takifugu > Takifugu rubripes. Next base: position 11,195,450 of record NC_042303.1, on the reverse strand, counting down.
ATAACCGGCAAATGCAGCCAGTTGCTCCCACCATAATTATGTCTAATTACACGCTAACTCTTCACTCCATGTCTGCTCTGATGTGTCAAGTTGCAATGACAGTTTCCTCTAACGTGGCAACAAATTTATCCACGTGAAATGAGCCGAAAAAAGAACAATTTCCGATTTTCTTTTTTTTTTTCTTCCTCATGTGGCTGCTTAACTCCTGAATTAGACCTTCAAGTCTCTATTTATTCAAGAGCAGCAGATATGAGGTCAGAATCCATGTGTTTCTTTTCCTCCAGGCCAAGTCAGAGTTTCCATCTACGACACGTACGAACCTACAGCGGACGGCCTCTGTTAGTCTCCAACACCTGCCGAATAAATAATGTAAGTAAAGGTATGATGTTAAAATGACATGGCTAGTTTTAAGACTGAGAAATGCATGGTTTTGCTTTAATCTATTATGAAAGATGGAAACAAGGCTTCACAAACTTTCAAGCCTGAAAGACAAAAACAGAAAGGTTGGAATTGGGCACATGAAATTAACTTTGTGTGAATGGTCGGAGATTTTTAATTTAAACTATTACATTTAATTGGATTATTAAATATGTCATCCCAGACAGATTCTTTCACATTCACGCCTTTTTTTGTTGTTGTTGTTAGGAGTCTTCCTGGAGTCCGCCGGATAGCTTTGATCTGTTTGTGCACAGTTCAGATAATCTGGATTAACTTCGTTGTGAGTGAATTCCTGCCAGACCGAAACGAGCTGAAGCGGGAGAAGAAAGCAGGACAGATATTTATTCAGTCGCTTGGCCGCCCTCGACCATCTGTCTTTATGATGGTGCTTCTCTGCTGTCATAGTAATGTACCAGGGTGAGGCGCACGCGCCCGTGTGTGTGTGTGTGTGTGTGTGTGTGTATACTTTTCAACACTGTGACTCACAAGCATCCTTACGTAGGTTTGCTGTTTGCTCTGCAGGTTCATTAAATGTGGTAGGTGGGTGACGGATATAGGTGACATAAACAGATTTAACAGCTCAAATAAAGAGTCGACGGCTTTCGCTGATTCACTGGCAACCCCCCCCCCCCCCAAAAAAAAAGTTGAGGCGTTTCCAGGTAGGACCGACATCAGGTGTTTCCTTTAAAATTGTGTCAAAAAAACAGAATGTTGGATATAATGCTGCAACAAAATAAAGCTTAAATATAGCAAATTAATATAGTGTTATAAATAATTAATAGTGTTCTTTTATTTAAGCGGCATAAATAATCACTTAGATAGTAGCAGCAGCAATAAAACTGTAACTTACACTTGAGATGTAAAAGCATATTTCATTGGGGCTCATTTAGTGCTGAGAAACAGCTAAAAGTGACTAAAACATGATTCTTTGACAGCGATAACACGACCTCGATCCTGTTGAGCCACCAGGCTCGCTCAGCCCTGACGGGGGTCACCTGAGGGGGGCGGGGCTGACCCCAACCCCACGAGCAGCGCACGTTCGCTCCTTGGTGCATTTTAGAGCATTATTGTTATTATTGGGACGCCGTTAAGAGAAACGGATGCTGCGAACGCGTAAATAAAGTTTGTGTGCGCTTGTAAATAAATCACGTGCGACAGGAGGACCGAAGGGCGCACAAGCGGAGGCTCCAGAGGTCAGTGCAGCGCCTCAGTAGTAGAATCACCCTGTCAAGGCCTCTCGTGACTCTTCAGCCTGGTTCTCTCCTCTTCTGTGTGTTGTGTCATCCCTCCATCCTTCTGTCTGTCCTTTAATAATAGATTACACTGAGGCTCTTCTGTGTGGCCCAGAGACACTTTTGAGCATTGGCACGTGCGCACAGGCGTGCACAAACCAGGCCTTTCTCTTGGATTCCTGAAAAATTCATAGCAGACGGTTTTTGCCCATTTCCACCGGAGAAACCATTGGCCTTCTCCTTCTCCGGGACCCTGAGAACTCCTCCGTAACCTCTGCCCAGATGTGCAGGTGCATCACTGCAGGGGAAGACAGGTCCGTGCTGCTGCTGTGGACGCCCAATAAGTGCACCGAGGGGGTTTTCCAGGACCGCCCTCTAATATGGAGGTGGCCCGTTTGAGGGTAAAGGAAACTTCGGGGGGAAACGCTGATGACGGCGTGGGAGAGGGGCGGACCCCTCACGCCGTCTTCCAGCCGAGTGGGTTGAAGCCACCGGCTGCCTGAAGGAGACCACAGACAAAAACATGAATCAGAGTAGTTCCCCTAGAAATCCACGACCCAAACCAACAAGTGACGTCCGAGCCCGAACAGTGTTGAATCAACGACTCACCTCAAATAGTGACCAGGAACCTTAGAACCTTAGAACTTAGGAACTTTAGAACCTAGGAACTTTAGTGCTACAGTTCCTCCCTGTGCTTGTGAAGCATCTGGGTGACTAAAGCAACTGGTTTCATTTGTTTGGTTTTATTTATGTTTTTTTCCCAGATTTAACTGTGAACAACTCTATATGTCTCTAATAATAACAAGCTTATTATCGGTTTAACAGTTCCAGCTGATATTAAGCACCGGACACCCAAAAGAGTGTCATAACCAATGAAGAAATGAAAACAAACTGAGGTTTGGGATTAAACGGGCAAGCATACAGTCTGAAAAAGGGCAAATTCCTGGAAAAGGGAGAAAGTGATGCAGACAGCTGTGCGCGGGGTGATGACGACGGACGTGCGCGCGCACACACACTCTGCACAGCGCGGTCACACACTTTCTAAGCGTCTTTTGTTGTCCATGAAGGGAGTGGAAATACAAGAGCTCCAAAGTTTGTGGGCTCGTGTGCATTCATGCAAGTTGGTGTCTGTATTTTGTTAGTGAGTGTGTGTTTGGAAGGCACTGGCAGGGATAGAGAGCCATTGTCTGCAGCTGGTGCGTCCCCCGCTGCTCCCCTCTGCAGCTGTGAGGAAGTCAAACGCTCCTCTTTTCCCTCCTCTGAACTTCTGTCACAGCCCGCTGATTATGTCATCCACGCTGAAGCGTAATGAAGAACTGGGCAGGAAATATCACATCAGGGCTGAAACACCAAGAACTTCACTTGTTTTCGGCGACTTCAGCCACACGGCAGCAGAAGTGTTCCCTGGTTCTGCCGCTACGCTAAGGTTGCTGCCTGAAAGACCTCGGCCAAGCAGCCAAAACAACCTTTAATGGGGGATGTTTAAGATAAAAGAACTGACTAGTGGGGCCTAAATACTGTATATAACAGCAGTGGTGCAAGGTTACGTAACAGCTTTCTGATCAGACCCCAAAGATCTTTGCAATATCAGAATTCAGAACATCACTAAAGTGTAATCGGCTCTAATCATTTTATTAAACTCTTCATCTCTTTTTGTTATTTTGTTCATAAATAAATGCCGGCTGTCAAATAACCTCCTTGCAGGAGGTAATTGCTCATGAGGTAACAGCTTTGTTGGACACATCTGGTCTGTTCTGGTCCCATTGTCTTAACTGCTTTACCCCTTTTGGGGTCATGGGGAGGGTGGATGAGGCACTAGTTCATCGCAGGGCTCAAGATGCCTTGCTCGAGGGTACCTCGGCAGTGCTCTGAAGGTGTTCTGGCACCTCCCCTACTACCAGAACACCTTCCATGTTGTGTCTGCACTGGGGCTTGAACCAAGAACCCTCCGTGTCTCAGCCCAGTCCCCAACGGGCTGAGCTACCACCATCCCTGAGCTTCCAGCGATGGGTGTTGTATTTCCTGTTGGTCTCAGATGAAACCGCGGCGCTCCTGGACACAGAGCTGCCACATTGTCCTGGTGACATCAGCTGTCAACCATGGCATCACATAACACACACACGATACACAAACACGTCGGGGTCAGTTTATTATTCTGCCCAACGTGGCAAAAATTAAATAAATGTAACGGTGAGGAGTCAGTGGGACAGACATTAGGCTCTAACCCAACTGAGAAACAAGGTTTTCTAACTGGCGACTCAATTCCAGGCTTTTCTAAGGACGTCCAACATGGTGACGCTCTGTCCCTGCTTGTCCAAATTAAATAGAGCCATATAACTTTTTTTCTTATGGAAATCCAAGTAGTGCATGCTTTTATTTATTTCATCCAGGCAATTCTGGAACTGATTAAGCTTTGGGAGAACCAGATTTATCCTTTAAAAAAGAATGAAAGGGGGGGGGGGGGGGGATCCAGAATTTCATTCTGCTGAGTCATAAAGTTGGAGAATTGCTTGCAGAGGTTTAAATCACATTCATTTTTTTCATGCATGGAAAGTGTTCTGTGACTCACACTTGGCGCGTTTTCCCAGATTTAGCTTGTTTCCTGAACAAAAACATAAAAATGAAATTCAAATAAACGGCTTCATAAGGCTTTTATTGCGCTTTCTGCCCTGAGACCAGTGATGGAAACTTCTTCTGTGGCAAATTACTGTATATATATTACTGGAACACCACAATTACTGAGCAATTCAGTCTGGACCGAAATGGATTGATTCCAGGTTACATCTGTTATCACTGGACTCTAAAGGGTTTTAATCAAAACCATCATATTTTACATGAAACTCTCTTTTTGAACAGTTAACTTTAAGACCAACCCTCCAGAAGCAAGTTGGTTAAAAAGAAAAGAATCACAGGAATAATAAGTACAGAGAAAATAGTTTAAGCTTAAAAAAACAAAAGCATCCAGCTTTTGTTTCTGATATGTGTTCAATTCCTTTTCTTTCTTCTGAGAATATTTAAATTGTGAATTCAAACTGCAAATGGCCATTTCCAATAGACAGAATTGGAAAGAGAAAGCAACACAAAGCAGAAAGCAATGAGAGGAACCACATTATTTTGAAAGAACTTATCCGCCTCACACTCTTTCAAAGATTTGTCCATAATTATTAATGTTCCATAAAAACATCTGGCTCAAAACAAAACCAAAACTAAAACATGCCGACATCAGAACATCTTATTGAAATAGTATTTGCTGTGTTTCATGGATTTGAGTCCTCAGTGTGCCATATTACAATCATCTCAAATGGTTCGTAACAGTTATGCAGTAAGCGAATAGGAAAATAAAGTTAAAATTCCAGAGCTACAGATGCTCAAGGCTCACTGATATTACAGTTCCTGCCATCTGTACTTTCACCGCTAGGTGCCACTAAATCCGACACATTGATCAATAAACGCAGACTTTAAACGCAAAGTATTATTAATAATGTGCGTGTGAACCAAACAGACGCACTAATCGGCAGGTTCGACGTTTCCTTTTCATTCCAGTGCGTCGGAACATTTTAAGAAACATGGATAACCTATTATATGAAGTATAATCAAGATTATAAACAGCTAATAAAGGTAACCCAAATAAAACGTGTTAAAGGAAACGGACTGGTTGAATTAGCGAATGTAGTGATGTTCATGTGCAGTTGTCATTCAGAATGTTGCGGAAGCATCAATGAACACTCATGAATGTCAGGCGGCGGCGGCGGCGGCGGCGGCGGCGTCTGCGCGCCTCCCCGCGCCGCGGCGCCTTTAACGCCGCCGCTCCGCCCTCCTCTGGAGGACCAGCCCGCTCAGCCTCTCCAGCGCTTCCAGTAGAGATGACAATCCAGAGGCGCTCCGCTGGCCAGCATGTCCCACTCCTGACAACGATCATGCGCTTCGGCAGCGGCCGCTCGTCCCACACCCGCAGCTCAGATCAGTAGCGAGCCGAGGCGGTCGTTCGGCGTCGGCGGGGAGTCGGACCGAGTCGTCGGCAGATGGACGTCGATGGACTACAGTGAAGTCCCGACTTTCAGCGGTTTGACGGGCGAAGAGAGAGAAGAAACCTCTGCATGTTCAAGTTTCCTCCTCCGACCACATTGGCATTGGATGTGGGTGCGCGTGTGGAAGTGTGTGTTGGGTGCGTGTGTGTGCGCGCCCGCGGTGGCGGCGGTGGACACGGGAAGTTTAGCGCCGTGATTCTTTTTCTTTTTTTAAAAGAAATTTACGCGATTGTTCTTTCCTCCCTTTTTGGCTACTGTTGGCTTGTTTTCATGTCGCGTCAGGCGGCGGCCGGATTAACGTTTCCCCGATGAAAACCCATCATCCGCGGAGAGGCTCCGTGATCGTGACTATAGCGATGATGTCGAGTAAGAGCGTGGAGTGGCTGCAGGAGGAGCTGGAGTCCGGGGCCAGCTCTCTGCTCCTGCTGGACTGTCGATCTCATGAGCTGTACGAGTCCTCGCACATCGAGTCGGCCATCAATCTGGCCATCCCGGGCCTGATGCTCCGGAGGCTGAAGAAGGGCAACCTTCCCATCCGCTCCATCATCCCCAACAACGAGGACAAGGAGAAATTTGTCAAGCGCTGCAAGACGGACGTGGTGGTCCTGTACGACGAGGCGACCTCGGAGCGGCAGGAGTCCGCCTTAGGGAGCTCCGTGCTGGGGCTGCTGCTGCAGAAGCTGCGGGACGACGGCTGCAAGGCTTTCTATCTGGAAGGTACGGGGGCTTTACATGTGAGCCCCGGTTTACAGTCTTCCCTTTAAAACTTGGCTCATATAATTATTCTATTATGAACTGCAGTAGTTTTAGTTTTAAATCCTCCGAACGCCCCTGAAAGTTCACTTGATTTTGATCAAAACGCCTTTTTAATGATGAAAATATCCCTAAATAACGATGAATGATTCAGATATTTTCCTACCTGTATGTTATATAGGGACATTTGAGGTAGCTTTTGATTTGGCTGCTAATTTAAATGTATCTGTGATATATGTTTTTAAAAATTCAGTTTTTATCAGAGCAGATATAGTTTCTCACTCTGAAGTCACATTTCTGATTGAAATCTTATTAATTCATAACCCTGTGAGAAGCAATTCCTCAAAAGCCAGTGTCTGGATAGAAAGATCTGGGTTAAATATGTTTTCAATTAAAAGCTGCAGAAATGGCTTCGCCATGTTGTCCTCCTTCAGGAAAAGTGCTTTTTTTCTATTTTTTTCATGAATGAAGAGTAGACGCCATTGCACTCTAAAGGAACCCCGATTCACCCAAAAAAAAATCCCTTGGGAAAGAAATCAGCTTAATTTCGATGAGACGATGGCAACGGAAGGCCCGGATGTGTTTGAGAGCTGCGTTATAGCAGAAATGTGTCTCGCTGGACTCAGAGGCTGAGCTGCCATTCACAAAAAGTCCACTGAGCCGAGTAGTGAGTGCTGTAGTGTCCTGCTCCATCCTCGCACGCCTCAGCTTTTCTCAATGGAGCACATCTGTCCAGCCTTCTGCTGCACCAGGCGTGCTGTAAAAGTCATGTTATTGAGTAAATCCGGGTGGAAGGAGACAATTTTCATGCCATTCTTAATGCTAAAATAATTTGTTTTAAAAGGGAATTGAAGTTCTCTATGTGCCATTGTTTATTAGTGAACAACTGTCTGTGCTTTGTAAATTCATGTACATCTCCAGGTCACATTTTGCCTGTCGTTAAAGACAAAGAGTAAGTTCTATGTTTTTAAAAAGTTCTGTTTCTTTTTTTTTACACCTGCACTGCTTATAAAGACAACCATCTATCACAGAAACTTGAATACAGAACTCCAAGATTTCCAGTCAGCCGAGTCGGTCAGAGAGCTTATGTCAGAGGTCATAACACTCCAGGCCAGCAGAGGGCAGGATTTGTTTTAGCTCACTAAAAGGGAGACTGGAAATGCCACCACTGGCGATCACTGAATCTTGAACTAAACTTTGATCATCATTTCCCCATACGTTTCTCATTTCCGTTAAACAGCCAGAGGATTATGTTGATCTCCACAGGAGGCCAGTAAATTTCCCTCTAATCCTAAACTGAACGCAGTTTATAGACTTTTGGATGAGTTCAGAGAGCTGATCATCAGTTTATGATGAACAACGATTACCCATCCAAGAGCTGTTGTTGTTAGCATTGTTAGCTAATGCCAACTGGTACCAGCTGATTAAATGCAGGTTCATTCATTTTCTCTCTAGGGGGCTTTAACAAGTTCCAGTCAGAATATCCTGAGCACTGCGAGACCAATCTGGACTGTTCCTGCCCCAGCAGCTCCCCGCCGGCCTCTGTCCTCGGTCTCGGAGGACTCCGCATCAGCTCCGACTGCTCAGACGGCGAATCAGACCGCGAGCCGGGCAGCGCCACGGAGTCTGAGGGGAGCCCACTCCCAAACAACCAGCCAGCATTTCCCGTACAGATCCTGCCATATCTCTACCTGGGCTGTGCCAAAGACTCCACCAACCTGGACGTGCTCAGCAAGTACAACATCAAGTACATCCTCAACGTGACGCCAAACCTGCCCAACATGTTCGAACATGAGGGCGACTTCAAATACAAACAGATTCCCATCTCAGATCACTGGAGTCAGAACCTCTCGCAGTTTTTCCCCGAGGCCATTTCATTCATTGGTAAGTAAAAGTAAAGAAAACCCACTTTTTATAAAAATCATTCCTTAAGTTGATTTGAGTAGAATCGATGAACTTGTCACTTTGAAATATTTAAAAGTTTGAGAAAGTAAGAGCGAGGTAAGACCATTTTCTGTTATTTCATCAAAGAAACTATCAGCACATTATTTAAAGGTGCATTTATATTAGTAAACATAGCACAAATATGTTAATAATCTATATACCAGCACATAACGGGGTGATTTATGCAATTCAAACCAGGAAAAACATTATTAGAACATGGAGATGAGACACAGGTGTGGGTTCTTGTAGTTTCTCAATCATTTTAGCCCCATTTGTCCCACTTGGTCAGATTTTTCTGTCCCGTCCCCTCTCTGATTTCCCCCAGACTGAGTTCAGTCCCTCAGTCATGAGTCACTGGTGGTCCAGACCCCCCCCCCCCTCAGATAAACGACTGTGCTTAGGGAGGAGGATGTCTGACATATCCCAGAGCTCAGAGGTCACGGCAGATTCGGGTCAGGCTGACGTGAAATGACGCTTAATTATAGGTGAGGGAGAGAATCTTAAGCTGCAAAGGAGGCCCAGGTGTGACCTTGCACCGCTCTTTGTGAACTACAAATTCCTTGAATAACTGAAATTTAGCGTGAGTCAGAACGAAAAAATTTCTGTCTTTTTTTAAAAAAACCCCAAATGGTTGAGTGTTTGGTCCCGAGGTGACCTCTTGCTGCAGTATCCAAGCTCGCAAGAAATAAAGTGACCATTTTTGGTTGTTTTCAGTCCCTCTGTGCCGCGAACACACGCATCACATATGAATTTCATTCGGTAACCACTTGGCAGCGCGAGCTCGCCAGCCAGCTGACCTCAATCCCACAACAAGAGATACGGGTAGCGTAGAGAGACACGAAGGAAGGGAAGCGCGCAGAGAAAAATAAAGAAGCACTTTCGTTCCACCCTAATGGCCTGTAGTGATGTGAGTGCAAAGGTTTGAACCTGATAGAACACCGGTTGGTGTAGCCACTTAATAATTCAGAATGTTTTGTATTCAGTCCTGTGAGAGGTGGAAAGCAGAATGAAATGTGCTTCAATGTCATTCGGGACTTAAAAGAATACCACGTAGAACACATTAAAACAGACTTTCAACAGATCTGTCAATTCAAATTTCTTGGCAAAATGGAAGAATGCAGCGCACGAAACCAAAACCTCCCCAATTAAGTACGAAATTAAATATCTGTGTTAAATGCGATGCTCTGCTATTATTTTAAGATGTCTGGTGGAAAATTGGGAAGCAAATGTTGAAAATGACATCACGGAGGACCTTGGTTTATCCAACACCAAACATATTCACATTTGGGAACTCTAATCAGCCTCAGCTGTAGAGGAAAATCATGTCAGCCGCCTAAAATGGAGCTTTTGATGGTTATTTGTTTTCCTCTGCTCTTCCTCATCTTTTCACTCTCATCATCATCCTCAGATGAGGCACGGTCTAAAAAGTGCGGCATCCTGGTTCACTGTTTGGCGGGGATCAGCCGCTCGGTGACCGTCACGGTGGCCTACCTGATGCAGAAGCTCAACCTGTCCCTCAACGACGCCTACGACTTCGTCAAGCGGAAAAAGTCCAACATTTCCCCGAACTTCAACTTCATGGGCCAGCTGCTGGACTTTGAACGGACGCTCGGCCTGAACAGCCCCTGCGACAACCACTCCACCTCCCCGACGCACGAGCAGCTCTTCTTTACAACCCCGACCAATCACAACGTGTTTCAGCTGGACACGCTGGAGTCCACATGAGAGCCCGGCCTGGACCTTCCCTTTTTCCTTCGAGGGGGGGTACGCGGTGGCGTCGTTACAAAATGGCCGCGCTAGAGCAAGCGGCCGGTTTCGATGAATGTTTTTGCCTTCCTGGCGGCTCGTCGTCTCAGAGCCCGTCCGCAGAGGAGCATTTGGCAGGACGGGCTACATCGCAGAGGCCGCGTCGAAAGGGAAGCTATTCTTTTCCCAACCCAAACTTGGGAACTGAAATACGGGTTCGCCATGGTGTTCTCGATGTTGCTTGAACTGGATCAGCGTGTTGTGGAGACGTACCCGGCAGAGGGTCGCGGGACAGACAGCTTCATACAAAGATGGTAACATTGAAAAATCGACGGTACTCATTTGACGAGACTTTTAGTTCACGTTGTGTCTCAGCTCTGGAGCAGGGCTGACTGTTGCCAAGTGGAGAATCTGGGATTTGCCTGTAGGAAATCTCGCTCTACTGAATGTAGAGTTTTACAAACCAAGGAATTAACACGCAAATGTTTTTACCGTATATATGTTACGTACATAGCAGAACGTGTATGAGCAGTCCTTACCAAGTTTATCATGTCTACCTGCATTTTTTGTATATTTTTGTGTACATTTACGCACAATTCTATACCTTATATAAAGATATATATATATGCATAGAAATCTTATCTATCAATCCAGTAATGGCTTAACAGAATGTAAATCTTAAGAAGGGGAATGGGTTTGGCTGCGCCAACAAAGAACCTTATTGTGATATTCCTACGTTTTTTTCCTTTGAGGTTAGTAATGACCTAATGCAGTTTGCACAGTGTTGTAGCCATTGACGTGTTGGCACTTGGAGCCAGTGTTTGGACACAGGCGGATAAAGACACATTCAGAGACGAGGGGAGGCGACAGACCAGTCCCAGGCTGCGACTAGTCCCAGCAGCTGCACAGCGGAACAGGGAGGGAACACAAACCAGCCCCCCTCAGCAAAACTAGAGCACAGGGCTGGGAATATCTGATGAATTATGGTTACGTTTTACACGTTCCTGCTTCCTACTTCCTCCCCCGCGTGACTGTTCAGCCAGTTATTTCCACCAGCTCTTTAGATTCTTTCAGCCTGGAGTGAACTTTAAACTTCCGTGGCTGTTTTCAGCATGTAATGGCTTTGACTTTTGTACTCTGAGACGGATCTCCTAATATTCAGGCCTGGTGTTGGGGGGCTCTGAGGCATTGCTTACCACTTAGGAGCGGTTTATCTTAGCACCCTTGGGCAAAGAAGTGCCTCAATACTCACGTATTACCTTGCTTCTTTTTGCCTCTCCTGTAATGTTTCAGGTTCCTTCCAACTTCCAGGAATAAATTTGCCAAATAAAAATCCGATTAGGGTCTGAGGTTGTATCCCGGTTTTGAGATTGCAGTGTTAAGACCTGGGACATGCCTTAGATAAACAGCACAGAGCTAATTAAAGCAGGATGTCCCTGAATACATCAGAAACAATACAAATCAGATTTGATGATTATTTTGAGAAACAAGGGTCTGAAAAAGTTGTTTTTACCCCTGATGTCAGAGAAGGAGAGGTTGGATCACACTGTTAAGTCAGAACTGAAAGAGGATTTGGTTTCTCAAGGCAGCACTTAGATAACAGCAACACCCTGCAGACAAATATAAGAACATGTTCCTTGGATTTGAAAGTGAAAATGCCTAAATGTGTCACCTTGATGCAGCTGTGTACTTTTTATTTTATGAAGCCATTTTTTTTAAATTGCTGTGGGCGAATTCAAGAACAAAGAGAATCAACAGACAGTAAAATGACCTAACTGAAAGTGTAATTCAGGTATTAGGGGACAGCGCAGACATGTTAGCGTGGTTGTTTGTGTTTGTGTCGTCCTTGAAGAGGCCTAAAGTGGGAGACATAAAGACGGAGGTGTCCCAACGGATCCCCTGGCAGAAATTATTCACGAAGAAATAAATTAACTAATTCAAGAGGTCAAAGAAAGACCTTGGATTATATTGGCAACATATTTTAATCCTACACTAAGAATGTAGGATGATCATGATTATAATAATCTTTTTTTTTCTCTACAGTGAGAGAAAAAGCTTAAAATCGTGTCCACATTCATCTCATTTCAGAACTAGAAAAAGGAGGAAGCAATAAAATAACGTCGACAGGAGTTACTGCACAAGGAAATTGTGGCAACTTCTTTTGATGAATGACTTTTTGGTAAACTTCAGATCTTCCCGAGGCCTGTTGGTGCCTGTATTTGAGGGAAATGTCACTACTGAAACTAAAAGGAGAACCTTGTGACACCAGACTAGACTGGTTCCAGCTTGACACCCATAGCAACATTTAATGGACATGTTCCAAAGTGCAGAACGAGAACCTGGATTTTGGAGCGAATGGCAGGTGAATCCAAACAGGGTTGGTTTTAACTGGCCTTACATAATCTTTCTAACTTGTTTGTAATGCTGACTGTTCAACATTCTTTGTATCTCACTTTAAAAGAAACCTTGTGTAAAAACAAAACAAAAAAAAGAGGAAAGTTTGTTCTTTGAGTCAGATCGTGGTAATAGTGGGCAATAGCTGTCTTTTTCACCTTGACGGGTCACACAAGGTCCTCTTTGTTATTCTGCAATATTCAAACTCCTTTTTGCAGTATTTTCTACATTCAAGACCTCAGAGTTTTTGAAAAAAAAATCATTTTTTTGTACTATATATATTCTCTATACGTATACAATATCCAGTGTGATACAGCTTGTCAACTGAGGTAACATTTCACCTGGGGTGTCAAAAATGTAGGGCCAATGTGCCTGTTACCAACCAGAGTGGTTATAACACACACATTCACACGCACACATCCACGGGTCTGTTTGTGGAGGGGCTACTGACTCACATACATGTTTCATTTGTGACTGACCAACACAAAACCTAGCCAATCAACCATAATTTTTATCATCCATCATATATGTCCTCCCAAAAGATGGTCCCCACATAGTGGGTAAAATCCAAACGACCCCACATGTGGAGGAAAACCGACACATACTCACATTTTTGACAGCCAAAGCTGTGTTTCAGCATGCCAGTTATGACCCAGCTTTGACAACATACAATATCTTTTCTTGTATTGTTTTGATATAACGTGCTCTATGCTATTCCTGTGGCCTTTCGATATAAATATATATTTGAGTATACATATATATATATACTGTATGTCATGAATTTATATGCAAAAGTTCCTCTCTAGTATAGCATCAAAGATACTACTACCATGCTTGAATGGGCTGCCCTTGTCTGTAGCCATATCAGAACATGGACAACTTCATTACTCGCACCCCAGGATTTAAAAATATTTCAGTGCAGAACTTTTGTTTGTTTTTTTTGTAACTGAATATGAGTTAAAGCTGCTTTCTTGTGTTTTTGTGTCTTTGTAACTACGAAAGAGAAATGGCGTCCTTTCTCTGTTTGTAAATTTGTCAGATCACGGGAACGGCAGTTTCCGTGTCCTTAAATTTGTAGCTACATTTTTGGTGAGAATGTGTTCGGTAGGAGAAAGACGCCGGTCGGCGCCGAGGCCGAGGAGCGGCGGCAGCGGTGAAAGAAAAAGCAAATGATGTTAAAACAACAAAAAAATTTACCTCAGTGAGGAATTTTTCAGGGATTTTTTTGACAATGCATCTTGCGTCATGTTACAGCTTCAAACACATGTTGAATAGCTGTTTTGTATTGTGCTGTAAACAGTTCTTTTATGGAAAAAGATGCAATCTGTCTGTGTAAAAACAAGGGGCGTGTGAACAGGGACAGTCTCACCGTTCTGTCTGCTGAAGGAAATATGATTGACCCTTATGTATTGTACAGTGTGTGGAAACGACACAAAACATGTTTATACCACAAATAAATATTGAAATATTTTTTTCTTTATCAAAGGTCTCCTCTTTATCGGTATCCGGAAACATAAAACCACTGTTTAAAAAAAAAAGCATTTTCAGGCAGGTAGGGTTTCAGTAATTGGTCGAAATTCCTCAATTTGGACGCAGATATAGAAGCACGATCTCGAGTGTACAATCTCCGGGTAATTTATTTAAAATTGGTTGGATTTAGCAATGTAGCTAGCTGACGTAGTATGAAAAAAATACTGCCAAATAGTGGTCAATCCTTGTATGAAAAAGCAGAAAATGCAAGTGTTTATAGTTCTGACCGTGGCAACGTTTTTTGGAGATAATTAACACCATTTGTACTTTAATGGAAAGGTTTTCAATCAGTGTAAACCACCCCTATTTCTATTGCTCTCAATTCCCACATTTTAGCCTTTTTATAGGCAGCAGCAAAGAGATTTTATAGCTATATACATTGAATGACCTGTATTTTTATCATTGTTGACAGTAGAACAGTGAACACTTACATTTAGCTTTGTTAAAAATCCTTCAATAGAAGTTGTGCCGAGGCTTGTATTTTTTGAGGTTTTAACGTTGGGCCACGTCATATTTCTTAAACTGAAATTCAGCCGCTTCCTTTTTTTGTATATGTGGTGAAACGTGAAGGACCCTGAACACATTTAAACTTTTATGGTGTATGACTGCGCGTGGTGGTGTGTTTGACTACGTTATTCATAGTTTCACTGTGACTGGATGAGGTCAAAGGTTCTATATTCCACCCACCATTAAAGTTTAGGGTGCAACTCCAGGATTTACATTACAGCCCTTCATTTTAAAGGACGTCACGTGTGTCCACGAACAGAACAATTGGACAAGCTGGTTCTGAACAGGAACAGGAAGCATCCTGAGAGTTTGTGTAAATAAAGGCATTTTTTGTTGTCCGTGTCTGACATAAACTGAAATAGAGCTGAAGCGGATCAACCTTTGGACACAAAACGTGTTTTAATTGAGATGATGCTCAATTTTCACTGTTGCCTTTATGTATCTAATTATGTTCCAACAAACAACAATTGTTAATTGTTATCTCTCATTTGAGGGTTACAGTTCTGTGTGACGCGGAAAGCCTTAAGTTAGCAGGTGCTCGTGTGCTGTTGAAAGCTGCCAGTGAAGGAGAGAGAATCAGAGAAGTGACAATGCCACAGGGCTTGTTGGAATTTAAAGGAAAATAAAAGGATCTCAGAGGGCGAGATGTGAGCAGAGCCTTCTATAAATACCTCACCCTCATCTCTACCCTGTTGCCCTCACTTCCCTCCCCTTCCTCTTTGACAGCTCTTGGGTTTTTGTTTTTTTTTCATCTTTGACTCTGTGTCATCACGTCATCAAGTGAGCCATTCAGATGATTGTAAATCAGCAAGGATATGACGGAGAGAGTGGTGGTGGGATTACAGAAATGAAGGCCTCCGTACTGTTTGGAGACATGGGACAGGATGATGGACACAAAGGACTCATTTCTTCCTGCTGAGTTGTCCATTTACATCATCATCATCATCATATCAAACATCTCTCTGGTGCTCCAAAGCTATTTAAAAAATAACTTCAGATAATTCTATGGCATTCTACGGCAAAATATTTTGGACACCATTTTCAGGTTTAAAGTTGAATTTAGCATTTATTTAGAGGCTAGCGTTAGCCAGGGAAGCTACTGCTAATGCTACTGGTTCATAAGCAAGAACACTACAGCGGTGAATTCTAGGTCTGAAGGGCCCCGTCAGAAAAGGGAACTTTATTAGGTCATAAATTAGAAATCAAGAATAAATCTGCTCAGGGGTTAGAGGTCACAAGTGTCCAGTTACAGACTTAAAGATGTGACAATTGCTAAGCTAAATACTATTTTAGACAAAACAGCTGTTAAAAGTGTAATATTATCGTAAAGATTACAATGCAGAAATTGAATAAAATTTTACTGACCCAGTGAATAAATATTGACCTGTATTTTGTTTCCTTCACCTTTGCCCTTCCTTTTTTCCGCAACAACGCATTTATGTACGGTGTAAATGTCAGATATAGAGAAGAAAACCTGTGCGTCCATCTTGATTTGACAAGATTCTCTTCACACACACTAACCCGCAGCCGGAGACATTACCGGTGGAACAGTTATGACACTGACAGAGGGCATTGGGCTCTGGTTCCTTTAACAAAAGCTTGGCCTCCTTTAATGGACTCAAATAATTATGGTAAATGGCCGCCGTGATTCCAGCCGCCGCACTTAGGCCAGCGGCGGCCTCCCACTGTGTCAGTGGTGCTGTGCTCTTCTCTGTACACTTACATAAAGAGCCGGAGCAACGCTTTCTGCGACGTCGTGCCGCTTCGAGAGAGTAATGAAGGCGAGGGATGGGGAAGGGGGGTCTGGGAGAGGGCGGGGGAGGTGGAGGGAGATCATGTGGTCATTGGAAAATTAGAAAGCCTTTTGAAGAGGGAGAAGGCTAACAGGGTAGAAAGGGTCAGGGTCAAGGTGTGTGTTCCGTTCAGCTGTAACATTTCAATGAGTGGTCACCTCTTCTACAAGAAAACAGAATTGAGTTAGTGCTCCTGACTACCTTTGTTTGCTAGGCTCACCTCACCAGCGCAGGGGTGGGGTTTGGGCGTACCTGTGCGATCCGGGGCGGGGGCGGGGCCAGAATCACACACCATCAGATAAAAAGTGTTTCCATGCTGGTAGGTTTATACAGCCTCCACACTCGGTAAAAGATGCATGATGTCATCGGTCACGCATGCATACACGCGCGGCCGATCTGGAACCGGTAAATGTTGGGATATTTAACATATATATATTATAACTTATAACATATATATATTTTAATAGCTCAAACACAAACACGTTTAAATGAGATTCAGTGATGTGATGTTTTTGATCCCCCGCTCTCTGAACTTTTGCCCAGCAGCTCCTGGTCAGATGGCACGAGGGTGAAATTCTCCCCAGATCATTAAGTTTACTGCACATCCGCTCCAAAGATAAAGAGTAACTGATTGATTACCACACCTCTGTGCGAGCGCCGTTCAAACTGTGGCCACAATGCTGCAGGATCGTTATATCAAATTTCAGTCTAATCAGATGAATTCACTAGACCCTTATTCATTCTCTACTCATGTCAGGACAGAGATCTGATTGTTTTTCACCTATCACGCATTAAATGATCACGGGCCACACTGTGTATTAAATGAAGTAATGCCGTTTTCCCCCTGAGTGTAATTATTCTCACTGTTCAATCCTCGCAGTGCTCATGTGGTGCTGCTGAGACTTCGTTGGTTATTCCTGCTCCACCAAAAAGAAACTCCAGGAGATCTGTTAGCTACCTAGAACATGCACCTTTTGTCACATTTAGGGGCTATTAAGGATCGATAATGTGCTGCCTTCATGGTTTAAAAGGGTTGCACTTGACCAGCTAAAGAACGCTTTGAGGTTTAGCACACAGAGAAACAGATTGGCCTTCTCCAGTCCTGTTGGGGAGCAGCTGCACTGGTTCCTTGGCTGAAACGGATGGCAGCAAAGGCAAAGCCTGCGAGCACATAATTTATAGTGCAGCTAGTATGTTAATTTATTCTTTTGGTTCCGTATTCATGTCCACCTGCATGTGCTATTTTACACCCCTTGTGTGCCTTTGAATCGCGCTGGAACTCAACTTCTTGATGGTGGACCAGGCTTCCTCGGCTATCTGTTCTCTGGAGGTAGATCGTCTGACTACATGTTCAGTTTGGAGTTGGCTGTGGGTTGTTTCCAGAGCAAACTAGCAAGCGACATTTGCTGCGAGAGTTTGAGAGGACACAGCTTGTGAAACGTCAGCCCTGCTGGTTAGTTATGGTCGAAAACGGCACTGTCCCATGCGGCTCCCATTGGGTTCCACCAAGAGATGAAATGAAACTGTTTAAATGTAAACGGGATGACAGGGTCAAGTGAAAACTCCACATATGTTGCGGAGACTAAATGTGCCTCTGAATAATAAAGAGATTGATTTGACTGATTTAACATTTATATTTTTAGCTGCAGATGTTTCATGTTGCCAGGGTTTTGTTGCGATGGCTAAACATGGTTGATACTGGTGCATTGGTGACATATATCCTAGTCGAACTACTACTACTACTAAACTTCCATTTTAGCCAACTTCCATTTTAAATATAACGTGGAGATTTTAATGAGCTTGCGAGATCTGGTAGGGTTATTATTTTTTAGAATTCATTAAAATAATAACCATTTCCTGTGTGGAAAGGTACATTTTTTGTCATTTTTGGTCAACCTTTTTTGCTTTGTGGCTTTTTATAGCCAGACAAAATGATGTTTTTCATTTCCAAATCAAAGGAGCTCGGTCTCCCGTCTGAGAAATGCCTCATCTTCTGTGCTGAGCATCAGACGTGATGCGTTCCTACGATGCTCTGCAGCTGCCGCTCAAGCATTTTTAATGTTTTTTTCAAATTTTACTCAGCTGTTTCCTTCTGGCACATTGAAAGCTTTGATAAATATTTGCGTGTTTCTGCCAGCAATTAGCCTCTGCCTTTTATGTGTTCCTAAAGGCACTGATGTTCATTTGAAATGGAGGCGTTCTGAAACTCCTGCTCTCTCCCCTCCTGCTTGCAGGGAAGCAGCAAGACAGGGAAGAACGGATAAAAATAATTTTGCCGACCGATCCATCAGCTGATAGCAGAGTTCTCCTTTACTGTTACCATGGTGACTGGAACAGGAAGGAAGTGAAATTGTTGCAAAGCTCAGCAGGGTCAGCTAAACCACAGGCGGAAACCCAGACGAGTGATTAGAGCAGAGGGATGATCGTTCTCTAAGGTTTGTGAGAGTGTGATACCCACAGGCCAAAAGTCCTAGGGCTTTCATATTAGCGCGCTAGCACGCTGCTGTAACCGCAGTGTGCTCTTATCATGCTGTGGACTCTAGACAGGCTTATCTGACCTCATTAGATTATTTATCAGCTTGCATAATCAGCCTACACAAACTCTGAATGACCTGAATGGTGCTGCGCTGAGCCAGAATCAGCTGAACTGAGACCGTGCACAGCAGCCCGTATCCTGATGATACAAGTGGTCAGCGTGGAGCTAGATTGATCTGGCCTCCCACCACTGGTAAAGTGCAGTCCGCTGAAGTGTCTTTTCACTCAGGTCTTGTGATTCTCGACCAGAAACTGTACTTTGATCTCATTCGATAGGCTAATTTCCCCTTTGAGGGCGGAACAAATATTTATTTAAAAAGCCAGTCACATGTAGCTAACAGCCGCAGCGCCACTGTAGCTACACCACCGCCTCACCTGTGCCTCGCTGTCCCATCTCTACTCTCGTGTCTGAATGCTGGACCCTCCTTTCAGCCTCCTTCTAATCGTCGGATGTCTGGGAGTTCAAATGTCATTAGTAGATTCTGTAAGTTTGTCGCTGAGTCTACGTTTTTCTTCTGGTGCTCCCGGTGTTTCATTAGATCATTTGAAACTTTGGTGTTGTTGAATCAATGTCCACTTTAATGGATCACCTCTCCTCTTTACATTCTGTCATACGGATTATCACTTGTTTTTTTAATAACCTCCACTTCTCCAGTCAGCACGTGGGTCCAACCCTGCTTCCTGCATAATTTGTCCAGATCCTGACAGGAAGGGCAGGAAACGTCCACACCAACCATCTATCTATACATACACATCGTCTAATCCTGATCTGGGTCACAAAAAGTGCTGAAGTGTTGGGCAAAAGGCTGGAATACACCCAGGACAGGACATCACAGAACTCAGGCCATTCAGTCACACACTCACGTGTGTGACACTTTCACAGCGGCCGAGCAGAAACCGGTATTTCTGATAAATTCGGTGTGGTTTATTTACTCCACTGCAATAGCAATTTCCAAGTCCAAGTTGCACACGGCAGAAATTACACCAACAATCAGATTTGTCACAACCTCTAAGGTCGTCCAGTCGAGACAGATTACCCCAAATCTCCATCAGAAATCAGTTGTGTTTCCTCTGAAAATAATAATGGTGGTAATAATTTCCATTTGAAATCTGTGTATTTTTCTGCCATTTTTACACACTGAACATGTAGAAAAACAAACAGAAAAGCCAATTGTGCGGAAAGCTTTGCGACCAGCAACAATTCCCCGGGTTAAAAATATTTCTCAGCCTCTTTGCTGCCTGAATAATGACTGAAGCAGCTATTTGTTAATCCTGCGATAAGCACTTCTCCCTAAAGTGCTGGATTCAAAAGGAGAATTCCTCCTATGACCTGAGTATGGAGCTCCACGCTCTGCTGGTTATTGAGGGATGGCTCGACTTTGACATTGACTCGTGTCACATAATACCAGGGGTCCCGTTCAATGCTTTCAGTTTGAAGACGGTACAAATGCTTGTAAGAATGATATTTTTTTACATTTTCTTTCTTGAAATTTTGTTTGCATGTTGCTGATAAAGCTATCGACCTTCAGTCTAACTAATGTAACTAACATATTAAACGATGGCTGTTTCCAGAGAGGAGAGTGGAGCATTTTCTGCTCATGCTCGAGTAGGAGTGTGTGTTATTGTGGTACTCCAAACACACCACCACCTGCTGGCCTGGCATGTCAACTACAGCGTTTCCCGCATTCCGCGTGTCCCCGTGTAAACGGGACTTATTCCAGAGTTTCCATAAATACACCTCCGTTTTCAAGTAAATGGGGAAAATGTGAAATGGTGGCTACATGCACATGTGCACTATGGTTGCCGTCAGCACCAGGCTCGTTTACGGGTCATTTCAATTAGAATGCGTAACTCTTGGAGGACAGTGTGCGACCCACATCGGTCCCTGAAGATTGTTCCAGTGTAAACGTGGCCTCAGTCAACTTAGGTCATCCACGTGTTGACCTGAGTGTGCACAAGTTGCACAGTGACATTTGCATGCAAAGAAGCACCAGTGGGTTGGATCAGAATTCAAATGTGATTAAAAAGCTTTCATCACTTTGAGTTCGGAGCAAATGACACAGTATTAATTTGCTTTCGGCATTCGGGTGAAGCAGACATGTGCAAACTGCATGTCAAGTGCTTTATTACTCAGGAGGACACGCATTTGGGTGTCAGCCGGTGTGACGAGAGCTCTCTAGTGAATTCAGAGTAATCATAAATGTTCTTTCCACATTGTAATCTCATTATGTGCTCACATAGTGTTCTTGTTTCATTCAAGCCTTGTTAATTGTCTCTTTGGCTAATTCATCTCATATCTGTTTCTCTGTCATGTGGCTGCAGCATCAGTTCCCCCTTTCCGCACTTCCTCCTCCCCTTTCTCTCATCAAAATGTCCTTTCAGCATGACTCTCACAGTACGTTGACATGACACGTGAAAAAGCGATTTATTGCCTTAATCTGACTGTAACTGGACAACGGAATTGCTTGTAAATGCATTAGTCTGACTGAGACACGCGGATAATGCAACTGAAAATCAACTTTCTCTGGCATATATATATATATGTGTGTGTGTGTGTGTGTGTGTGTGTGTGTATGTATGTATACATGCCTTAATTGGTGTTAAACCAGAGAACGCAAGTACGCAGTGATAGTGTGGATCTTATCTGCACAATAATTAATGCTGACATTATGCAGTTAATAAAAAATAAAGTACAATTAAGACAGACAGACAGACAGACAGACAGACAGACAGACAGACAGACAGACGGGTCACGTTTAATGTGACTTTGTCGTCTTTCTGGTGCGACGTTCGTTGCACTTCTGCGACGTTGACAACAATGGAGGAGGAGTCACCATGACAAACACGGAAGACAGCGAAGATGAAGTTCGCCAGTGGAGGAATAACGAAGTCTTTGACTTAATTAATATTTGGGCGACGGTTCGGTGCTAGCCAAACTTAAAGGGTCTCATCATAATCACAGGTAGCTTTAATGGCTGCTGCCATAATCAACATGCTGTACGCGATGTCACTAATATTCAAATGTCCATGCAGGTCACTTCAGGAGCATCCCCATCGCGGTCTGTAGACAGGCCACATTCAAACATGTAATCCGGACAGCCAAACAAACAAATAACCACATTGGATTCGAGCAATAAATGGGAATTGAGCCTTCAGGCCTGAAGTGTGAACGTAGCCATCGGAAATTCTCTAATGTTACATTTGGTCACAATTGTGAATAGATTATGCACAAATCTAAAGTCCTAATGTCACGGAACGATGTGCTGATCCTTGTCATATCAGCAAAGTTAGATCTCTTCTCTCGATCCACCATACCGAATCCAACCAGCTAAACTAACAGCTGCAAGTTAACCAGAGCTGTCTGGATCCACAAAACCTTTAAGTGCTGATGGGAACATGTGCTCCTCAGTGTCTAATCAGAAACTTCACTGAGAGGGTTCTTCATGAGATACTGAAGGGCCTGAAATTAACACGATGGAGGGAATTTATGTGTCGCCACAAAAACTCACGGTGTGTCTGAATACACTGGTCACATTATATATGATACAAACCAGCACAATATAAAATATGTGTTTCCTAAAACCAGAATAAAATGGAATATAAATGCAAGGGAGGGCCCAGGCTGTATTTTCTAGGAGAAGACACACACACTCACACACACACATGTACAAACACAATCCCATTGTGTAGCACATGTCAGCCCGTTTGGCTCTTTGATTTGACAAATACACAAATGTGGACTTTCTGTTTCCTCTCTGTCAGGGTTGGGGCCCACTGCTGCTCCTGCCTCGCTGTGTTAACACATGACAGGGTCAAGCCACATCTGTCCTCTCACTTTCTCTGCTAACAAGCCTGACACTTGTGACACTGACACACAGTATTCGCTGTGAGTGGAAACCAGATCATTAATGGAGGAGGAGGAGGACACGGTTGTTATACAATTCTAAACCTGTCTGATCTGTTTTGGATCATTTTGTTTAGGGTTTTATGTTCATGTTTAAATTTTTTGATTGAAACCGTGCCACAGGGTCACTCTCCAAGAATTAAGCCTGCATATGTGCAACTCTCAGCCTCTTTTACACCAGAACCATGTCATGTTTTGGCTGTCCGTTTCCATGGTAATGGCCTTTTCAGTCCCTTAAAAGGGCACTATTTGAAGTATTTTTGAAATGCGCCATTCTCCATTTTCCTGAAAAATGGCACTAAACAAAACACCCCCCCCAACTAGTGGCCTGACATGGAAGCTGCAGTCTTTTCAACAATTCAACGGTTTCCAAAAAGTGGAAAACGATACCTTTTCTGCTTGGCTTTTAAGTGCTCCCGCAATCTTTAACAAATAAGAGCCGATGAATAAATACCCTTATTTTCCCCTGCAAGTTGGTAAACAATGCTACAGTGAGCATTAGAGTTATTGTTAATGTGTCAAAGCCCAACAAAATCCTCATAAAGTACAACAAAAGCCACACATACTTTATTTATTATATATCCAGCAACGTACTACAGGTAGGCAGCACACACAGCCACAGCTGCCTGCACCTTTACTACATTAAAATGGAGACGTTACACCTACCTGTGTCTGCAGCCTCAATCTGTCTTCTTTAAACAATATGAAATGGGAAGGTGCTGAAACCTGGCCGGGACCACAAACTGTGAAGGGTGCATAGCACAATTGCATTTATTTGCAGAAAGGTGTGATTATTTTGGTCCAGTTCAGCGGTCAGAGGCCGGATGGTGGATAATGAGTTGAAAAAGTCAGACAGCAGCGAGGCAGCGGAGTGTTTGTGCTGCCAAAGGTGCTCTACGGTCGGTCCAGTGTCTCGCGAAGGAGGTCTGTTTGAGATTTTCTGCACTTTCCCCCTCACTTATTTCTCATTAATCACTTCAGACCAGGACAACTGTAGGCCAGGACTTGTCCAGGACTTGACAGTAACAATATTAATGTAGCAGGATGCATGGTTCTGTCTGATGTTTTGGCCAGGCTGACCCCACTGACCTCTCTGTGATTAAGCCTCCGCCCGTGGGACTGTCTTGCTCGTCTTGTGGTGTCGCGGCTTTCGCCATGTGACCAAGGGGTGACAGATTCCGTCCGCAGTGGACGACTCAGGTGTCCACGTCTGTTTCCTGCCCTCACCTAAACCCTCAACCTGCCTTCCTGTTCTGAGGTTCAGTCTCAGTTCACACAGCTGTCATGGCTCGAATTGCAGCAAAGCAGCCTGGAAATAGATACTACCGCCAATAATATCTGACAAGCTAACTGCAGGTTTTCCTGTCAGAGCACATTTAGGCTCAAGAGATTTTATCAATGTGAGGAAAACACATTTTCTGCAATACTTTCAGAAATAAGGACAGATTTCCTCTCAGTCAGTGGGATCAGTTTAAACTGATTATTTCCAGTAAAAATGCTAGCAACGAGCTCTATATCAATAAAGACCAGTTATTAGTGAAAACCATAGTCCAGCTATATTTTCTCAGTAAATAATGGTGGAATTGCTGTTACTTGATGCCTCTCCTGCCTGGAAATCTTTTTATTCTGGTTTTTCTTGACCTGAAACTTCTCTTCATTACCTCGAAATTGGACATTTACTTGCTGCAGTGAGGTTGATAGCATAAATCATGGGGAAAAGCAGCTTACAAAGCTGTCTTATATTTGTTTAAAGGCTATCAGCGGCTGTCCTCACAGTGTTACATCACAAACTCAAGCTCAAAGTCCGAATCCAGATCTCAGGTGGTCCCTTGGAGTTTTTGCCTGTGTTGGTCCAGGAGTTAGCCAGGTATCTGTAGCTAAGCTTCCAGTCAGTGTGCTGACTCAAGATCTGGATCTGCTCTTTGGGTTTCACACACTGGATGCCCTCAGATGTCCAGGGATTAAATGGATCCATAGATATTCTGTTGACTTCAGCTTCTTTTCAGTCAGGGTCTTGCCGTCTCTCCCCGCAGTCGCCGGAGGAAAGAGAAGAAATAAGATGCTCAAGTTTCAGTTTTTATGTGATGAGTACGTCTGTCTTTTTCTTCCTGTCATGGTCTGCTGTTAATAGTCTGTCCATCACTGTAGATAGTATCCCTGTTTGACAGTACTCGGAAATATATCAGTTTTTGGCAGTCAGTGGAGTGGAAAAATGTATCGTACAGGGATCATTATTAGAATGCATCACTTTAAATGCGTAAATAGCGAATCAATTCTCAGAAACTGTTATGGAATCAAATTTAGAAAATCATCTTAGTTCCGAATACTTGCCACATGTATGCGTTACTAAAATTCTCCTGGTGAGATGAAACCCAAGATAAATAACTTCAACACATGACTGGAGGAAAACCAAAAATGAAGGCACATTAACAACGATCCACTCATGTTTGCACATCTATGAATAAAGAATTTACCAATTCTGCTCACAGTCAAACAATAGGAGCAGTCATACGTCAATAAGAGCCCTGCCAAAGATAATCTTTATCACCAGTGACTCTTCAGGCTTGATCAATCCTTCTCTGAAGTCGGAAACTCGCAGATGGTGAGGTCAGTAACGGGAAATTAGTAATTTTTTAGTCATAGAAGTTAGCATGATGTACAGTCTGTGGCTCAATGGAAAAGAGGCCCTTATCTGATGAGTAGGTGTTGGTGCGTCCTATTTCTGGCCAGAGTGCTGACAGACGGCTTCAAGTATTTCCTCTGTTTTGTTCCGCACACACACTCCAAGATGTGTGGTAACACACACAAGGCACCGAAGAAATCCTCACACATCAGAAACTCAGCACAATCTGGGAGAGGGTGAAGTGTGACAACGCACACACGGCTCCGTTTCTGTCACCATGGCAACTATGGCACTGCATCTAAGTGTGTTTAAGTGTGAACGATTGTGTCAGAACACAATTGTTTATGTGAGCGCACACACACCTGCTCAGGTGTTGTTATTGTGTGTGTGTGTGTGTGTGTGAAGGGGGGGGGGGCACTGAAGTATGGATAAATGTGAGGTTTGTCTCCGTGCTCCAGGCAGACTGGTTTCACAGGCGAACCAGACTGGAACATTAAGTATTAAAGAGAAGTCTATGTCGACCGGTTCCCCTGAAACGCCATGGCGATGGTTCATCCCTCCGGTTTGATACGTTGAGTGAGTGTTTCTGAACGTACAGACAAGCAGTTCCAACTCACAGTGACATTTTTCAGCCGATTGCTTTGCTATATTTAATCCCTTTCCCGTCGTCTAAGAGGCTGAAACAGGCTGTGCTGATAACATTTTCACCTGTGGCCCACTAAAAGGTCATAAGCTTTAATTATTTATAGAAATCACACATATCCATTAAATGTGCTGTTAGGAAAGGCCACCAGCTGCTCTCTTGTTTCAGACAGGATGGTCAGGGTTAATGTGTTGTGGAGGTGTTTAGTCAGATCCTAACGTATACAGAGATGCTGCGTAACTCCACTGAAGCTGGATTCAGAGCAAATGCATCACTAAACTACACATCAAAAGCTTGTGTGTTGAAATATGTCTTTGAGATCCAGAAAGGTGGATCCAGTCTGGAACAGGGACACCTGATCTGACAGTAAAGCTGATGTTCGACAGGAAAGCGGAGGAGTTTTACATGAAACGTAAGTTTTCCTAGAGGGAGGAAGACAGGAATATTATCATTCGTAGAGATTTAGTAAAGCCCATGGGCGACAGGAAAGGAAGGTCTTAGTTCCGATGGGCCTGGATCATTAAAGTTAATATAGGTGAGGGTGCTGGGTTACACCAGGCTCTCCCCGCTTCATTAATAACCCAGCAGAGAGCAGTTGACCTCCAGACAGCAGCAATACTGAGTAATTTCTGCCCGTTCAGACTCAACATTATCTCAGTCGGCCTGTGCGTGTTGGCGCATCTCAGATGTCTTCATGTGCAGGCGCTTGTGTGTGGAAAGTTTTAATAAAACACCTCCAGACAAGACATCCTGTCCTCTTTGAAGGTCATCTGGACTGAGGTAAAGGCTGTTTACAACTGTTTGCAGCTCAGTAACTGTACCTCATTTAACATGCAACTCATTTGTGATTTTTGTATCTAGTCAGTTAACAGAATATTGCGGATTGGCTAACGTGTATCTATAGTAACAATGATACACATATACAGTCATGCAATCAATAGCACCATCTGTGTCCTAGGATTCTCTGTTGTTTATTAAGGTTTATTTCATTTGTTGGGTGATATAAAATAAAATAAAAAATAATCCAAATCAAAACAATTGTTAAATCTTGACTAATGAAAAAGATCAAGAAGAAAAATCTTATGTCATCTGTTTTGCTATCACAACCTAATTAACAAAAGCAAAGCATCATCATCTGAATTAAAATGGCAGCTGGCCAATAAATCTACATTGGTGTAATTAATTTTCTCTGGAAAAAAGCACTGCTTAGCAGGAAATGACTTTCTTTTTCATCGTCTTTTTAGTTTTACACCATGAACCGGTAATTTCTTAATTAGAGCAACATTCTAGAATCAACGCCAACCTGGAAAAGATGGTGTCATAGTTGAGCATCGCAGAATCTGGCCTGGAGGTGTCCTCGTCTGTACCACCAGACTGGGCTGAACTACTGTAGGGGGGAGGTGGGGATGACTGTCTGACATTACCATAATGATTCACCGTGTTTGACTGTTGTTGCTTACTGGCAGAGCGCCCGCTCTCCCCCGATGATGTCATGCTTTAGAGTATTGATTAAACTCTCCACTGGAGCACAACCCTTTCCCTCTCTCTTGTTCTCACCACCCCCCAACTCTGCTCCTGTACTCAAGTCCATTAGCAGAAACCAGATGCGGCCACTAAAACAATAAAGCTCCCATCCAGAGAATCATAAAGCACATCATAATCAGATGGTGCGCGCCAGGATCGATGGATTCCTGTTAGACCTGGTACCCATGAAGGCAGGTTTAGATGCTGCCAGAGGGGACTGGGGGGGTACTGATGGGGGCAGAGAGTTGGGTTACATCTAAAGTGCACCAGAGAATCGATACTTTACGTTATGTGTTTTGGAACGGCCTCTCGCAGGACCTCTGTGAGTCACCCCGGTTCGACCGTAGCAACAGATTGGGTTTCACAGTTGGAAAGAAGGAAATCCGCACGTCCTTCAGTCCAGAAGACAAACACATGGAATTTATTCTTAGAAAACAGCTGCTTCTTTGTGATATCGGTCTATATTTACAGATTCCCGCTGCACACGTCTCAGCGTTGGTTCCAGTAAATTCCACGCTGTGGGAGTGACAGTTAGAAACATCACTGACGGTTAAATTAGCTGCATAGTAACACTGGAGTTACCTTCAAATGATAAACTATTGTTATGTGTTGGTGTGGGATGAGTGTAGCTATTTAACCCTGGGTTTTAGCAGGACGTTGACTTTGTGAGTGACTTTTTTATGAGGTTTCACTGGACCAGAGCTTCTGTGTTGCGGAATCCTGCTGAAGCCCTCCAGTCGGTCAAGGGGACGTTGAGGAATTTGGTCGTGTTTGGTCAAGTCCCAAAATCAACAAAGCATGTTTGCACCCCTTGTGAGGTGTGCTTTGTGATCCACACCTTCATTTTCTCACTCGAACTAGCCCGAAGAATCTCTGAGAGAAGTCTGCAAGAGCGAACAAGCAAGAAACCCTGCAGATCCCAGAACATGTGCGAAACCGGTCGGCATTATGACATTTTCCTCTGCTACTTCAGACCCTTTTGCACATATGCGATAATCCTTGTTTTATCAGGATTATACATGTGAATACAGCGGCGTGTACAGCACCTTCAGTGATTTAATAAAGAGCTCACAGCGTGCACGCTAACAGGGTCATGTCACAGCAGGCACAGCAGGGAACAGAGCAGTCTTCATTCTATATTTACAATATCCAATCATGAATGAGCAGGGAAAAAAAGCAATGCAACCATTCAGTGACAAGATTGACCATGAATTAAGAGAAACATGGGAACATATAACTCCCCCACATGTCTTAAATCAGCTCTGTTTAATCCCTCTTCATACTGCATCTTGACCTTAAGATAAATTGGCACCCGGCTGCCACCAACACACACACACACACACACACAGGCCAGTAACCTGCCGACGTTTAGCCGGGGCGTCGCCGGTAACGCTGTTCATGAACTTTGATCATGAACTTTGAGCGGAGGCAGGCTCCGGCATCCCAGCATCAGTCTGGAACAGACCCTTGTGACTGCATGATTTTAAACAGGTTAATCGTCACTTAATTGAAATGTCCACTCCCCCCTTGTGTGGATCCCTTCCTCTGCTGATCCTCTGGTGATCCATCCATCCATCCTGGCGCCATCGAGTCCCCCATTCTGGCTGGTTTGCGGCTGAATGATGTATCAAACCGTGTGTTTCCATGCGCACTAAAAGGCAGCTGAATGAAAGGGGTTCGCTCTCACCTCCTCTGTACTGCGCTCCACCTCACACACACGCACACGCACACGCGCGCATAACCAACCGCTGAGTGATCCACGGGAGGGGATCAAAGGGTATTAAATCCTCCGCTCAAGACTCAGGGATATCCAAGCGCACACAGGCTGCGCTGAGAGCTGTTCATTCATTAATGGAGTCACATGCTACACAGCTCATTTGTGCACATCTCCGGCTTTCCGGGGGTGGGGGGGGGGCGGGGAGCGCGAGCGCGTCCATACAATATGCAGCTCCTGCAGCGTGCGCGTAAGTAGACACATCCAGCGGCGTGCGAGGTGTGCTCGTACCGATGCATTAGCCCGTGCACAAATGCATGCGTAATTGTGCGTGCGTGCCCCTGCGCTGTTTGCATGCATGGCTGTTCCCAGTGGCCGCCTGCTCTGCAGGATCCGCTGTCACATGGACTCTGCTGAGGAACACGCGAGGCAGCGGCAGCGGGAGGGGAACCGCCGCGTCTCGCGCTTTCCCACCTGCACGTGAGAAAAGAGCTGCTTAGCGCGGTGTCAAAGGTCATCTATCAGTTGTAGATGGTATTTGTCAAACGAAAAACCCGAACAATAATGAATCATTTCTGTGTATTTCTCCCCCATGGCCATAATTATGGGGTATTCAGAAGAGTGATTTGTGCGGACCAATCAGCAGACCACGTTGTTTCTACCCTCCATAAGGTAGATTTTCACTCTCGTCTCTCCCCAAAAAACAAAGCGTTTCTTTCCGTTTAAATACATTTTTGGAGCAGTTTGCTTAGTTGTGGACAGGGGAAATGAGGACAGACGCACACTGAGCTGACCTGGACAGTTTGGAGCAGCACAACTCAGCATCAAACTTAATTTACAGTGTGATGAGAGATTATTACCAACATTTTGGATGAACTCCTGACTCTGTGAGTCATTTTATGGAGTTGTGAGCAAACAGCAGCGATTTTCAGCTCTCCCAACTGCTTCTTTAGCAGTTTAAGCTCATGGAGAAATGGAACCTAATTTAGTATGCAATAATAATACATAATCACACCGTATCTTTCAGCCACACAGGTGGGTTTGTCCTTAGAGTTTGTTGCTCATTGACAGATTTATTGCTAAATAAATCGAGATGAATGAAAGCGCACACCGTCTTCATACCAAGGCTTTCCTTATTTACTGCCTCAAGGATGTGGTGCATAAATTCTGCTTTGGAAAAGCTGAAAACACACCCGAGCATCTTCACAAAGACCTGACCTGAGAATCACCCTCAGAATCCTCCGGCGGAGCTGCGGCGTTCCCATTTCTGCGGCATTTTTAATCAACACCTTCATCTTGCAGTGAGCTGCACATGTGTGATTAACAAAATGAGAGACCTACTTTCTTCCCCATCACAGAAACAGGAAACGGATCTTCTGCTGCGAGCGCCGCTCTCCCACATCATTGTGCGTGTGTGTGTGTTCTTGTACAGGCTACACAGTGAAGACCAGAACCGACATTTTACCTGCAAAGTGAGGACATTTTTTGGAAAGTGGGAACATTTTGTCTGTTTTTAAAGGGCTGTTTGAGGGTTAAGTCTTGGTTTTGAGGTTGAGGGTAGAATAAGGTTTAGGTCAGGGTGAGGGTAAGACATTGAGCTGTGATGTTGGTGTGAAGATCACTGGGGAAGATCAAAGTCCTCAACAAGGCAGAAATAGAGACGCACAAAACTAACTGACACTCAAACAAACAAGACGAAAATGAGTAATGACCATCTCAAAAAGCAAAAGAGAAATTATTGCGCATGAAATAAAGAGATATGGCCTGCGTGATGTCAAAGGTAAGTCAATCTGGTGAGCGGATTTGGGGCCACCCACTAAAAACGCTCCAACTGTTTTTGAAGCTGGACCTTGGAATTTCCAGAGGCAATTGGTTTATTGATCCCGATCTGAAGTAGATGACTGTACTGCTCGGAATATGTGTGTAGGGTGGGGTGGGGGGGTGGGGGGGGGGGGGACCAAAGCCTCTTTATTAGTGTAGATGAAACTGAGGCTCATTTGAAAAGTACTAACATACACACACTCGCAGGCACTTGTCATGTATACTCTGTAGAGGCAGCGGATGAATTAAAAGCAGAAGGCTGAAGCATCTTCTGTTCAAAGCTAGTTTTCCCTCTGTAACCAAATTCACTGGATAAAACAGTTTTGCATCAACCCACCACTAAATCCAGGCAGCCCACGTTGCCCACTCAAACCTCCTCCATCTCCTTGTTCTATAATGACAGCAACTACTTGTGCCAGTCGGCAAGGACAGTTTATTCCAGCCGAGACAAAAACAGGTCAGAGCGAGTGTGGCCCTCCCTGAGATACATATTGTATAACAGGCTACCCGACAACACGGCATATAAAAATACCCAAACATTGAGCTGCACTGTATCGGTAGGTGTGCTGAGAAAACAGTGCAGAGGCAACAAATGTTCAACAAATGCATTTGAGAGCGGCACCAGCACCACTGGGGATTAATGTTTGTTCTCTTCATGTGATTTTCACACATTCATTGATTTCAAAGGTTGTAGAGTTCACTGAGGTGGAGCTTTTCATATGTGGAACATGCAACATTCTTATTTATTAATCATGAAGGAGACGTAGGCACTTGGTGGCCAAAGCCGGTACTGCAATCAGAATCACAGTAGTTTGCTAGTTAGGCTGCTGGATCCGGCAAAACCGTCTAGATGTGACGGATGTACTCTCTCAATTACGTTGCACACTGTCATAATGGCCGTGCTAATGTTAGAAATGTCCACAGTGTCTCAGGATTATGCAGGAAAAAAGACTCTGATAATGCGTCGATACTGTTATCAATGACAATTTGCCTTTTTGGTTTTTCAATTTATTACCCAGGCAATATGATGACCCACCTGCATACATTTTAGTGTACCAAACAAAAACAGGAAGAACTTCATTTGAATGTAGAGGATATATTAAATTTCAGTGCCTCAATTAATCAGAATTAAGTTAGCCAAACTTAGCTGAATCCACGACATCCTGTCAAAAAGAAAACGAGCAACTTTGGAGTCGGTCTTCAAAATTCTTCTTTTTCAGTCGTCTCCATCTTTCAAAGGCCTCTCCTACACAGGTCATTGTTTTGTTTCAGACTTTGTCGTGACCTTGTTGGGAATTATAACAAGGCCTTTTCAGACTAGTAGCGTCAGATATTTGTGATCCGAAACAATTGTAGCTGCAGCTCAGTGGTGACCTGATGCAGAAACGCTAATGAATTAGCGATGTGGGGATTGGTGGAGGGCGGAGCTACAGACCAAAATACAAAACTAAACATTATTGATGGGCTGACACTTCGTGTCTGATGAGAATATTCTGGCTAGACTAGTGGTGTCAGTGATCTAAGCATTCGAAATGAACATTAACTTCTTTAAAGTCTGCTGACAGATCAAGGCCATTTTATGATTACTAAATAAATTTCTTATATACTGCTCCTTTAAAAATCTGACTTTTTAATGTTGCCACCTTTGATTTCTGACTACATTCTGACGTAACTCCCCCCTGGGTAGCCATAAAGACAATATCAGGCAATCATAAATAAACATGAATCCCGGGGCGATGTCACTTTAACGCTTATAATAACGACCGGAAAAGCCTTATAATGTCTCATTTTGACACTCACCTTATGCGTCCCTTCTTGTGCAACAGGGATTGAGCAAGTGACGATTATTCACCATGTTGCACAGTCTGCTCAGGAGTGTGCTGTTGTCGCTTCTGCTATTTTTTGAGACGTACTATACCTTTTTTTTTTTTTCTAAACCAGCCTCGATTACTATTCGCGCCACTGTTTTTATTTCCTGTTGTGTTTCGGTGAATGCTGTTTCCATCAACCTTCTATTACATTGCTGGCTGGAATTATCAATATAATCCCTTTAAAACATAAACAAATAAATAAAATAGGCCCATTAATTGAAAGCTACACAATAAGCACATGTATTCATTACCGCCACCACTCTTCCCCTCCTTTCCCCAGTTTTCTTTATTAATTTGTGCAGAGTTTGTGACACTTAAAAGCTCTTCCCTTCTGTTTTGATGTGTCTGAGCCCACATAATCCAGAGACCTCATAAGCAGCCTCTTTCATGTGCTGCGGTGAAGGCGGTCCCGGTGGGATTGGCTCTGCCCTCAAGACAACATTTCCTCCAACAGATGAAAAGGAAATTTAAGTGATAGAGGAGACGTGAAAAGGGTGGTGGGGTTGGGGGGGATTAAATTTGGATCCTGAGAAGAGAGTGAAATGATGGCAGTGCGCTTCTGTACTGTTTCTGCAGCAGGGATTCATTCAGCGGACCGTCATTACTCAGATAACTGACTGAAGAATGTCCCTTAACCTTTCTTTATGTGGCTGTGACCTTTAATCTTTGACCCCTGAGACGGACTCATCCTCCGGTCCAATCCCATGTTTATGCCAAGTTTCACCTCCGACCTCAAACTCTTTATTCCAAAGTCAAACCTTGATTGCCAGCATTTACAGATTAAATGTCTTGGGGTCAAAGGTGAATTTGTGAATTCTAAATTCGCCTTTCTAAATGGTCTCCAAATGAACAGTTTGTCCTTTCAGGATGAATCATTGCCAGAGATGGATGAAAGAATGAAGAGATGGCTGAAAATCAGAAGCTTTTTTAAATCAAATCTGAAGCAAATATCAATATTTGGAGCTAGATTGGTCTTCAAATATCTGATTGGATGTTAACTGTCATCAACCGCCGGATAAAAACACAAAACTATTACAAACTGTACTTTTGGGAAGGGGGGGGGTGGGGGGGGTGGAACATTGCAACATTGAAAGATCGTAATAAACATGAACAGTCTGGGAAAACGGATCCTGGTCCAAATCACACGTGAGATTTAATGTTGTCATATTCTTTTGATTTTTATTATGTGGGTTGTGTGTTTTCAGGGTGTTTTAGGTGGCACATTGGTGGACATGACATTAAAGATGGCCGACGCATCGCCGCTTCTTGTCTATGTTGATGCCAGTTGACTCTGCTAAATGGAGGCTGCCATCTTAGCGCAACCTGAGTCGTTGCTGTAAGAAAAGAAAAGTCCAGTGCTCCACTCAGGTCAAAGGTAAAGTCACCTGGTGTCATGCTCTGAAAACATAGTTGCATGTTGGTGTTGTTCATGTTACTGTACATGTATATATGAAGTAGACTCAATTTCAAATGGAGTGAAAGTCTCAAGTGCAGATTTTATTTAAATGCACCACGGAATTATTCTTACTTTACTTGAAAGCCTAAAAAAATTAGCATTCAGCCTGTCAGAATTAGTCGTTCAGGGGGCAAAGATGCTCCTGTGATCAAACAGGGTGCTAAATATAGGCTGCATGATTTCTTCTGCTTGAGCGGGAAATCACCCAACCTCAGCTAACAATGAGAGGAAAGAAGAGAAGCAGAAGAAAGGGAGAGCTTAGTCAGATGGCGTGGCGTTGGTTTGCATTCATCACAACATCGGCGAGGGCCAGCAGCAGCAGCGCTGGAGTCTCTGTGGGTCCCTCTGTGAAGTCTGGCTGCTTTACAATCTGTCCCTCATCATCTCCGTGCAGGATGTAATGCTGTAGCCTCAGAGGAATGTGACTGAAATAGGTGTTCTGTTCAATGAAAAACAACATCCTGGAGTATATTAGAAGGAAATCTCTGTTAATCTCCGCTGGGCTTCATTCACATTTTACTGATCCACACTGACATTTACGTTTTCACGTGAATCACATATTCCATCAAACAGTACAGC
This sequence comes from Takifugu rubripes, assembly GCF_901000725.2. Taxonomy (NCBI): domain Eukaryota; kingdom Metazoa; phylum Chordata; class Actinopteri; order Tetraodontiformes; family Tetraodontidae; genus Takifugu; species Takifugu rubripes. The sequence goes on along the minus strand of NC_042303.1, from coordinate 11,160,415 downwards.
CATAAAAGGACATAAGCTAGGAAATGTTGACATAAACAGTTGACTTTAATGCCATATTATGAAGAATGAAGAGAATATTTATGAATCACCATGTTATAAATGAGTAAAAAAAAGAAAAATACTGTGCTGTATTCCTTTTGGGGCCACGGGGAGGGTGCTAGGGCCTATCTCAACTGCGTATGGGTAAAGCACACACCTGTATGACCCAGCTCATTGCAGGGCTCAAGCATTTGGGGATTCCTTACTTTGCTCAAGAGTGCCTCGGCAGTGCTCTGAAGGTGTCCTGACACCTTCCCCTGCAACCAGAAGACCCTTCTTTTTTTCCCAACACCGGGGCTTGAACTGAAACCCTGACACTGAGCTACCTTACAGCTGATATATCAAGCCTAGCCCTATTTTCCTATGATACAGCCTCAAAAACCTCTATTATCTGTTCACCAATAGGCATTGTGAAGCGAAAAACAAAACATTAACGCGGAAATATTAACAGAGGGTGACATCGTGCGGTCAATCGAATACCTGCATCTGCCATCCGCACCGACAGGGGGCGATGTTAGAACACAGGCGAGTCTTTTCCCGTTGACCTTTTCTCTCTTCTCGTCGGTCGGGGCCGACTTTCTTTCTCTTCCGGTTGTCGTCTGTTCGTGTGGCAGGTAGTTAGATTTCCTGCTTTTATGCTCTTTTCAAATCTTAAACAATCTGCGTGTGTTTCACATGTAATCATCCAATTGTCAAGTTATATAGATCAACCTATTTATCGTGCACAATTGTGCGGCGTTATGTTTTTTATTTGACCCACTTTAAAGCAATAAAATTAGCTTTGGAGTATGCTAACGCTGCCCGATGTTAAACCTTAGCTTTGCCCCTGGTAAAGCTACAAGAAAGACTTAAGATCATGGCTTCTTTAAAAACTTTGTCACGGTTTGAATAAAGTATGTTGTATTCAGCGTAGCTTTAATTATAGTGTCATTTATCACTTGCTATAAGCGCGTTGGTGTTAGCCATCAGCGGTGTTGAAAACAGAAGTCAATAGAACCTGCTCAATATTGTTTTCTCGCCTGCAGATTATCCAGTGCAGAAATGGCCAAGTCCAAGAACCACACGAGTCACAACCAGTGTAAGTATAAACAGTGAAGCCTCGCAGATAAATATGATTTCCTGGGTTATGCTCGTTATTACCAGTTTTGTGTTTTAGAGCTTGTGTTCTGCACGAATGGAGAGGAAAACAAATGCATGCATTCCATACATGGAGTCTGCAGGTTGAATTTAATCTTTTTGCTGTTTCTACAACAGCTCGTAAAGCCCACAGAAATGGCATCAAGAGGCCCAAGTCTAATCGCTACGAGTCACTGAAGGGGGTATGTAAAATGGCATTTTTCTACTGCTCATTTTTTGCACCTAAAAACGGAGTTTACAGAATAATGTGTTATGCACTGTAAATCTAGTATGCTAAATCAGCTTTACTCTAAATAACCCAAAATATATGCAACAAGGACAAATATTTAATCTGATAAAGGAAGAAAATGCAAGAGGACAGTATAGTTGAACCCTTTGTAAGTCTTAACAATAACACTAGGATTACTTATTCTCACAGACAGTTGTGAAATAATTACTTTAATTGGTAGATTCAATGGAATTACTTATTTTCACCAGTTCAATCAGATTGTTTCACTGACAAAGGTTCCACTTACAGACACCAATAGGACACACTGCAGTTTGACTATAAATATATATATATTGGCAGTGTGGCAGTATATATATAAATTTTATAAAAATAAAGATTTCAACTGGAGCAGATACTTGAACAGAAGAGTTACATACAATATTTCAATATTCTTCACTGCTGTCGAGTTTATTTTTTAAATTTAATTTATTTAAATCTAATATCAAGTAGATTTGAGAGTTTTGGTCATAAATAAAACATTGTCTGGAGTGTTTGACTTTGGTTGTAGAGGGTTTTTTAAAAAATGGTTTAGTTTTTCTTATTTTGAAGGACTTGGTTGTGCCATATATTGTTTTACTCCAATATTGTTGATAACCATTTTACAGTTTTGCATATCTACTGCCAATAATCCATGCCTTAATCTTAAAACTGCCACATCACTTGCTCACTCAGCTTTATTTCCTCCTGTTATTGCAGGTTGACTCCAAATTCCTGAGGAACATGCGCTTTGCTAAGAAACACAACAAGAAAGGCCAGAAGGCGATACGGAAGGCGGCAGCTCAGGCGAAATAAGAAGCCTTTCCGTCACATTGTTTTGTTTCCACTGCAGAAATAAAGCTATGCTTTGTTGACTCAAACTGATTTTTGTGTTTTCTTTCTGTACCTTTCTGATCATTTGATGTGTGTTATGTGGACATTTGATTAGACAAGATGTCATTACTATTTAGAGCATGGATTGACAGTTAATATATACTGTGCATTAATAAACTGCAATTTTGCAAATCTGAAATGATATATTTTACACAGTTTGATCTCCACATCAGCTTTTGCTCGTCACATCCAACTGCCCAGCTAATCACAAGCTTGTCTCTCGAAACTTGTAGTTAGCCTTTGGAAGGGGAAATTACCATTACGAATTTTCTTCTAAGATCAACAATATTTGGAAATCCATTGTACTTAAGATACACTGAAAGTGATCTGCAGGAAGAGTATCAATGAATACATCTTTAATAACAGTTATTTACTAGCTGCTTATGTAAAATTTCATCGTTAAAACAATATAGTATAACACTGGAAAGACACTTCCGGTAATCTTTTATGTCGTCCTAGGGTGTTTAAAAGTTTGCCTCTATGTATTAATAGATTAGCAAACAACTTCTAAAAACACTGTTGAGCGTAATCTAGATATTTTATTTTAAACAGACGAGCGTCGAAAGTGACGTCACTTCCGCTCACGCTGACTCCAGCTTGCATCATATTGTCGCTCTTTTGGCAGGCGGTGGTTGACATGTGAGTGTACTCATTCAAGCTCAATATTCACCTCATAAAGGTTTGATTTGCCACCCTTCAGTGCTTTTTAGCTGTAAATTTAGCCAATTTAAATCTTCCCCTTGCTGACTTTTGTTGTTCCTTTTGTTTAGAGCTGAGTAAAGTGTATCATTTACCGGCTAGCTTAATATTAGCATGCTAGCTAACAACAAGGAGGTATTCTGCTAAATGGGCAGCTGTGACTACATTGCTCTGCTTCATGTGCAAATTTCCCCCTTTGCCGGTTCTTTTAGACGTAAAACGTAAGCAGCAGTCAAAAACAGAGATACGAACCTTTGCATTTGGTTGTTAATTTTTATTTTAACTTGTTATAAAGGTATAGTTTCTGTATTTTATCCAAGCCTGTCATAAAAAGCGGATGATAATATAGTTTACTCTTCATTATATGCTCAGGTTTGATTTTTCTTCCAGTCACACCAGTTTCTTCTTTTTATCGTCAACATTTTTGCAGACACCATGGTGGAGCCAGTGTCTGAGTCCATTCACTTCCCCTCTGAGGAGGAGAAGATCATGCAGTTCTGGAAGGAAAAGGACTGTTTCCAGGAATGTCTCAAGCAGTCCAAGAACAGGCCAAAGTGAGTAAAGATTCTTCTTATTCCTCACTAATTTAATGAACTCACCCTTTTGGTTCTTTTCGTCTAACTTTTTCGTAGTCATTTCTCTTCTGATGATTAATTATTATCAGCAACGATACTTGACTTAACTTTAAAGATAAACTTTTAGGTAATATGTAACTATGCAATTCAAAAGCTTGAGACCGAGTCAATGATGAAAAACATCTCGAGGAACGTAACTTTTACCAGCTCTTGTTATTTACTGTCAGTCAGGATCTAGCAAATCCCTCTCCCTGTCATGTCCTGTTTCAGTTTAACTTTCTTTTATAAGTATAGTTCTGGTTTCAGTATTACTGTCCTTTGAAAGTATAGTATTGAGTAAATGGTGGTACAGAAGGATAGTTAGGAATGCCTATATATTGCAATATTATTTAACTTATTTCCTATTGGGAGAAATAATTGATTGTCTTATGAATTAATTCCTGTGTATAGCTTATTGCCTTAAGTGATTAATGTGATTAAATTCCTTTAAAAATATCTGTTGGCCTTTTTAATGAAGGTACACCTTTTACGACGGTCCGCCTTTTGCGACGGGTTTACCTCACTATGGGCACATCCTAGCCGGCACCATCAAGGACGTGGTCACTCGCTTCGCCCATCAGAGCGGTTTCCATGTGGAGCGGCGATTTGGCTGGGACTGCCACGGCCTGCCTGTGGTAACAATCTGTTATCCTTCTCTGACTGGTGATCTTCAAAGTCTGGCTCATAAATCCCCTTTAATTGACTCTTGTCATGTTCTGAATGATCGGCAGGAGTACGAGATCGATAAGACATTGGGGATCAAAGGGCCTGAAGATGTGGCAAAGATGGGCATTGCTGAGTACAACAATCAGTGCAGAGGCATCGTCATGAGATATTCCAACGAGTGGGAGGTAAAGATCCAGAAACAATATTATCATAACAACTTTGCAAGGATCTTAGCAATAGATTTATATCTATAACCATTTTTTAATGGTGAGTAAATGGAGGTTGCTTTTGCTTGAAGGACCACTCACTTTAAAAGGAATTTTAACTGCTGCATGTCTTGGTTCCTAGTCCTCAGTGAAGCGGATGGGAAGGTGGATCGACTTTAAGAATGACTACAAGACTCTCTATCCATGGTTTATGGAGACTGTCTGGTAGGAAAATAAAACTTTCTTATGAGTACAATTCATATCCTTAAAGTTACTGTACAGCAGAGGAGTGTAGCATGCCGCCGCAGGGTTGGATGGATATCTACCCCCAAGGTGGCGTCAGTAGTGCAGCTACTCTCAGGGTTCTGAATTCCTCCAAATGATCTCTCAAACTGACACTGACACCGTTTAGAGGAAACTCTATTTAGTCACTGGTTTTGGTGGTCTTATTGTTTCGGACAGTACCAACAGCTCGTGGACATAGTTGAGGGACAGAGCAGAGATTGATGGACAAATTGAGAGTTTTCTGCCCCAACTTTTCTTTTCACCACAACTTGGTGAGGATTAAAGTCTCTCAGATTCAGAACTTGTGACCTTTTTTTAATCGCTTCTCTGCTGCTCTTCTGGAATTTAAAGCAATTTTTTTTTTTTAATTTAAAGGTGGGTGTTCAAACAGCTGTACGACAAAGGGCTGGTGTACAGAGGGGTCAAGGTCATGCCATTCTCCACAGCCTGCAACACCCCATTGTCTAATTTTGAGTCCCACCAGAACTACAAGGTTGGAAAAGAGACACAAGCATGTCACATCTCTAATGGATGAGGACAAACCTGCGTAGCAATGAATGTGTTATTTCACTTTGGCCTTCAGGATGTTCAGGATCCGTCTGTCATCGTCAACTTCCCATTGGTTGGGAATGAGGAAGTGGCTCTGATCGCCTGGACAACCACACCGTGGACACTGCCAAGCAACCTGGCCCTCTGTGTCAACCCGGAGATGTTGTATGTCAAGGTCAAAGGTGACAAAAATAACAAATTATATAGTTTTAATTTACAGTTATGTAGTTATGATTTACAATAACGGCTAATAATGTTTAGCGCTCTCTTGCGTTATATAACATCTGCACGGCTCCAAAAAAACAGGACACATAAAAATGAGTTGTTCATTTTCCGGAAGTGATATTTTCATATCTATGACAACATTCCCAGGCTCTCCCAAGTAAACTCATTCTGAAGCACATTAATACAACAAATTCAAGATTTTATGTTGTCTATAATGTCAATTCTTCTTTAATAGTTCCACTGGTAACCAGTGCTTAAAGTTACTTCAATAGTATTAACATTTATAATCAGTATTTACTGATACAGTTTTAGGCAGTAGGTTATTTCTAGTATGTGGTCTGTTTTTATTTTCTGAACACTGTCCTGTTTAGAATCAGCATTAGGAGACGGGATTTTGTCTCAAAAGCAAGTTTAATCTGCCTTCTGTATTTATTGTAGCTGCAGGTGTTTTTTTTTCTTTCCAAACTTGGAAATAATTATTTTCCTATGTTTGGTTCTTCAGGTTGTAAGAACACGTGTAATTTGAAACTCACTGTCCACGAATAGGTTCAGTTTTCTGATTGAAGTATTTCTGATTGAAGTGCATCTCTATGTGCTTTGTCCCCCTGAAACTTGTCAAATTCAGACCACAGAAATAGATGAACCTCAAATTGGGTCACTAAAAAAAGTGTTGTCCTTGTTGCGCTAGCGAGGTGCCAGCGAGGTGGCTGTGTGTATTTTCTCCCTGTTTTACCCTGCTGGAGCCTTTGGTTCCCTGTGAGAGAATCAGGTGGGCTGACCTAGATTTGCACCATTTAAGCAGCGCGGCTTCGCTCCAGCAGGGGGCACTGTTGGCGCACTGTCACGGTATCAGCGCTGCCTGTGCTGCATGGAAGACCGCCTCAGAATACCAATGATAGGCTTATTTATTTATTTAATCATCTCTTACCCTCGCTCCCTCTCTATCCACACCGCTCCCTCTCTTCTACCTGTTTTGGTCCTTGGCTGTTATTTTCCTCTTTTCTTTTTTCCCCTCACTGCTTTTGTCACCGTTACTGCTGAGAGCTGTTAGCAGCAGCATTTCAGAGCTGTGCAGTCATTTGTCACGCCGCCGAGATAGAAAAGAAACATCTTTTATTGATGCTTCCTCCTTCTCTGTATCTCACAGTCTCAGACCTCTATTTATTTATTTATTTATTTGCTATCTTCAGTTCTCAACATCTTTGCTCTAATTTTTTTCCACCTAAAACTCAGCCAGCCATCCTGTGCTAGCTGCTTCTGAGCAAACCCAGTGGGTGGTTTGAATCTGTATAGCTGCTCGATGGAGTCCCTGCCTGACCTTGACTTGATGGCTGACTGTATTAAAATGAAGAATAGCTTGAGGTCTCTCAGCCTGCCTTTGCCGCGGCTATTAGATACTCGGATTTTAGCCATGCTTGATGTGTTGCTAGAAATTCATGTCAATACACATAAATCATTCTTCATGGAATATTTTACATGACATACAGTGACCAGAGCGCAGGGAAAAACACAATTATTTTTCACATTACGTGTGTCATCCATTATTGCTATGTGCTCCAATAGCAATACCAACTTCACATTAGTTACTATTAGGAGCGTGTGAGAAGTAATTAAAGAAATAGCAAAGGGATTTTTTAAGGTAATGTTTTTTGCCAAAGATCTTTAAAAGCCTTCTATGTTCATCTCACATTAAATATGGTTGGAGAAACAGGAAATGGTCCTAAAAATAACAAAAATCAAAATCAAAAGTAAAAAAGTAGCTCCTCAAAATTGATGTAATTTTGCAGTAGTCATTCAAACAACCAGGTGTGTTTTTTTTTTTTAAATACTAAGATGTTTTCGTGAGCTGTGTTGATCTTATCAGGACTTTGAGTTTGTTAATTGTTTCAGTTATTGTTCTTGTTCATGTGTTATGAAATGAGAGGCAGATATATGTAGATGGATATGGAGCCATTGTTTATGTTCTGCACAGACCAAAAATAGCCAAATATTGATGGCATTTATATCGATGTGTTTGTGACGCCTGTCCAGATAACTCCACAGAGAAGACCTACATCATGATGGAGGCCAGGCTGGGAGCTCTCTTTAAATCAGAGAGCGAGTACACTGTTGTAGACAGGTAAGTGTACCAGTAAAAGCCTCCTTTTCTGTGGCTCAGGTAATATGTCAAAACTTCACAACAAATCAGGATTCCCAGTTTTGTACCTCTTTGGGAAGCAAAGCGACATCGTGAAAGCTGAGGTGAAATTAGGTTTTTGACACAGGATTTAATCCCACTTGTCTCCATTCTTTGATAAAGACATTGACATAAGCAAGGGTGTCCAAACCGGGTCCTGGAGGTCCACGATCCGGACGGTTTTCTGTCCTACCAGGCATATTGCTTCCACCCAGGAGAGTGGCCTCCCATATTAAAGTGCTGTCTACCTGGTAGGACAGAACATCTGGCTGGATTTGGCTCTCAAGGACTGGATTTGGACAAATAAGTCCTAACTACTGTGTACCTGACTTTCATTCCAGATATTATTTCTAACAAAGGCTTTTTTTAATAATTAGATTTCCCGGCAAGATGCTGAAAGGAAAAAAATACAAACCTCTTTTCCAGTACTTTTCCAAGGTTTGTGGCTTATGTTCTTGCCCATTTCCGTTCGGTCCTCACACTAAATTACAATATTAGAACTTAAAGGGTAAATCAAATGCCTTCATACATACATACGTGCAGTGGTTCAGAATGATTCAGAACAGGAATCAGCAGCTTGTGTTGATATTTAACATTTGTCCCAAAAGAGTTATTTAACAAAGAGCCCATGTCAGACATTTCCATTAAGGAAACGACTCCATAACAGCCTACAACACAACCACAGAAAACCACATACATTTCACATTATCTTGATCATTACAATCGTCTCTCGTTGTTAATGTGTGTCTTATTTGTTTTACTGTGACTTTTATCTGACCGTCTCTGTCCTCATTCAGTGCGGGGATAAAGGAGCGTTCCAGGTTGTGACGGATAACTATGTGAAGGAAGAAGAAGGCACCGGAGTTGTTCACCAGGCCCCCTACTTTGGAGCTGTGAGTGAGCTGTCAAGAACATTTTCTTACGTTGGGTCATCTTATTAATCAGATGTTTATGAGGACATCACTGTTTATTGAAAACATCCACAGCCCCATTAGATAAAAGTATTTAATTTAAAACCCTTCAGCACCTTCCATGTTGATATCTTATCATTTTTATTAGGGTTCCATGCTGACGACGGCTATGGCTGGAGGCATTATATACCCGTCCCACTATTATGAACAAATTAACAGAACCATATTGATTTGTATTCTTTGAATGTTATGGGCGGGGATCAACTCGGTGTGTGGGCAAGGTTATTTGGACCAGGATCAGTCAGGGTGGCGAGGTTTTTGAAACGCCCATTTAAGATTTTAAAGCTAATAAAAGATTGGAGCACTTTGAGACTCCTATCAAGCTTTGGGTTATTGTCGCTCTACTTGATCACTCATGACATAAATTGACCGACTCGTCTCGACAGACGTGAATGTGATCCACAATTTTAGTTACGGCTTTAATGCGAAGGATATTTACTTCATGGTGTTTTTATAGCACTAATGTGCATATTATAATATCAAATACTTTTTCTATCAGATACTGCATATATTGCTCCATTTTGGGAGGCAGTTTAATTAAATATTGGATTATTAAAATACTGAATGTGCCTCTGCTCTCTGTTGGCTAGACAGGGCTATCAAAGATACTGGGTCATTGCTAATAGGGTAGATGCCCTTGTCAAGGGTAGATGGATTCCCATGTAGCCAGCCAGTTACAGCAGACACCCGTTCAATCTCTCCGCCACAGTTGGATGTGATGTAAAGTCTCCACCTCGTCATCTTATAAACTTAAATTTCTAAACATTTTCTTTATTATCAGTTATGTGGTGTCTTGACCATATTCAGTCAGATTAGTTAAATATTTAAATCCCACGCGTTTTCTGTTGGGAGAATTTGATTGAAGTGTGAAATCTTTGAATTTTAATGTTGTTATGACCAGATCTGAGATGATCTTGTGTTCAACCCATCTTGCATCGAACAGTTCTCGGATATTTCATGCTCAGCTGTCACATTCCAGTAATACAGCTGCAGCAATTGTCCAGCTGAACATGGAATTTAATCTGGAGTCATAAAAATGATAAAGATGATTTATCATGCTCACTAAACAGTGTTAATTTGACTTTAAATGTTGACTTTTTAATTTTTAACATCTAAATAATGGATTGAAAAAGTTGTCAACTTTAGCTACCGTGTAGCTTTTGGTTTAAGATGGACAGCCGTTTCCCACTGTAAACCTTTTATTCTGTGTATTATTCTCTGTGCAGGATGATTACAGGGTGTGCACTGAGTTCAACATTATCCAGAGGGACCAGGCTCCTATCTGCCCTGTGGATGCCTCGGGCTGCTTCACTTCAGAGGTCACTGACTTTGCAGGACAGTATGTCAAAGTGAGTGACACATCAGACATTAACATGTAGATTAGGTTAGGAGACATTTAGGCTTTTGCATGCCAGGCAGGATGAAATGGCTGTAATAATTCAGGAATTTATTCATTTCCTGGATTGTGAGTGCCAAGTTATTTAAGGAGTGTTTCATCTGAAATGAGTTTTTCTTCACAATCTGGGTTTGATAATCTCTGCAATCTGTTTCATATTTTTGAAAGATGATTTTAAGTGTGTAAATTAATTGAAAGGCACTTAAAGACTCACAAGGTCAGCCTGCTGTCATTGTTTACAGCTCCGTGCACAAAAAAACAAGTCATCAACACTATTTCACATCATTGTGCAAGGACCAGGGTGTTGGCTTGACCTAGCTATAACAGCACAGTGTTAGCTAATAAACCCTTAAACAAGGCTGTCGTAATGCACTTCTGAATGATGTCAAAAACAAGCACGGGTTTTAAGACTGTCCGAGAGATTCTTTACCGCTCTACATAAACTCCGAGGAGATCTGGAGGGGACTCGCTCTCAGAAACAGGACTGACTTCTTTTTTGCCTCACAATTGTCCTGCTGTTTTTCAACATAATGAGGGCAGCATCTTACGCTCAGAAGAGCACGCATGTCGGCAGCTCTGCTGGCAGGGTAAGGGTCCAGAGCCCTTCACCTTGCCGGTGCCGCGGATCCTCCAGTGACAGCCGAGGGCGTCCTGGATACCGCAGCGTTGCCGTGGAGCTAGACACCGAGGTGCACCAGCAACATGGCGACGAGAAGGAGGAGATGCAGGAGCTCAATGCAAAGTTTGCAGGATACATCGAAAAGGTCCAGGCACTGGAACAGAAAAATGCTGCTCTGCAAGCAGAGCTGACGGCACTGCAAAACCGCTACAAGGGAGGCCCAACTGGCATCGGAGTGGAATACGAGCTCAAGTTTAAGGAGCTACGAGAGCTGATTGAGAAACTGACTGATGAGAAGGGAGCAGCTGATATCGAAAGAGGTTACATGGAAGAAGAGGTGGAGATGTGGAGACTAAAACTGGACGAAGAGCTGGCCCTGAAAGAAGAGGCTGAAATGATCCTCAGAGAGTTTCTCCAGGATGTTGACAATGCCACGCTGCAGAAGGCAGAGCTTGAGAAGCGCATAGAACAACTGGTTGCAGAGATCGAGTTTCTCAAAAAGCTGCACGATGAAGAGGTGGCCGACCTCTCGAGGCAGATCGAGGAGTCAAAGGTTACTGCAGAGCTTGATAGTGATCGACCCGATCTGGCAGCTTATCTGCGCAACATGCGTGCAGAGGTAGAAGCAGCCGCCGAACGCAACGTCCAGGAAGCTGAGAGGTGGTACAAGAGCAAGTTTGACACCCTCAAGGAGCATGCTGGGAAACACGAGGAAAAAATGAAGACCATGAAAGATGAAATCACATCCTTCCGCAACCAAATAACAGACCTGCAGAACCAGATTGAGGGGCTGAGGGCCCACAACGCAGCCCTTGAGCAGCAGCTAGAGGACATGGAGCTGTCACACATGGATAAGGCTGGGCGCCTCCAAGATGTCATCGCTCAGTTGGAGGCCGAGCTCTGTGAAACCAAGCTAGAGATGACAAAGTACCTGCAAGACTACCAGGAACTCCTGCACATAAAGCTCAGGTTGGATGTGGAGATCGCCACATACAGGAAGCTCCTGGAAGGGGAAGAGCACAGGCTTGGAATTTCCAAAGATGTGTAAATACCAAAAGTGAGAAGAGCTGCACATCTTAAACATTACTGTGAGAAGATGAGCAGAACATTGTGGAACATGGATTTTCGTAGTCATAGACCCGACCCATCGACCCATATCTGACCCACCTCCAGTGAATGTTTGTTGAAGTGAGGGTCTGTTTTGATTAATTGATGAAGGAAACATTTTCAGTAGAATGCTAAGTTTCTGCAGTGTTAAGCACCGCTGCCAGCATCCTCCTGCTGTATACTCGCCTGTTACTGTCTGAACCACTAACCTCTGTTCCTGAACTTGAGAGCAATGTGAGGACAGCGGACTGATTGTGACTCTGGAGATCATTCTTGATCCCTGTCATTACATTTAAAAAAAATCCTATTTTTAACTTTAATATTATAATATGATTAAAAAGTTAGAATAATAACAGGGTTGCCATCTCCATACCCATTTTGTACAACTGCTGGTCATCAACCACTTTACCAAAACGTCCGTCCTGTTGTGATGTCACATTTCAGTGGTTACTGGTCTTCATAAACGCCCTAATGGTTTTTCCACATGTCCTGTTGACCTTTTCCAGTGATGTAGGCCAACTCTCACTCATGCTAAATAAAAATTGAAGAATCTTACCAGGCTGTGTTGCTTGGTTGTACAATTAAAATGACTTTGGGGAAGCTTATTATGTTGTCTGATGAAGAGATCCTGAGATGTTTGCTCAATATTAGCATATCTAGCAGTAAGCTTTTATCCTGGTAGTAAAATGGATTTCTTCATAAAGTCACTGGGTTGCAGGCAGTTTTCCAGAGACTCCCCACATCACAGGTACACTTTCATGTTTTAATGAGCTCTGGTCAGGTCATAACCAAATATACTGCTGCCCAAGAAGGTTTAAAAGCCTTCTGCCTACAGAGAGGTCAGGAGTAACCCTCTGCCAGCCCCTCTCCAAGATGACAGATTTATAAGCATCCCGTGGATTGCACCGTAAGCTTGATTAGTTGAAAGTGCGATACAGCATGGTAAGGCACAGGGCTGATTGCATATTGAATTATATTGACATTCAATAAACCGAGGTGGATGACAGTTTCTCTTCTTACTTCTTACGCTTGCTGTATCTACTGTTGAAGCACACAGCTTGGCTTCCTCTACATTAATTGGGTTTTTCATTCCGCCCGTTAACTGTTGTTGGTATAAAGTATGTGCTGGAGAGCAAATATGTTTTAAAACGTGGATGTTGGCACAGTAAAATATTCAAACTAATATAATGATAATAAATGGAAATGCTATTTAGCTACCTGTAGCAGTTATCAGGGAAATGTTGTTCACTTATATTGTCTCTTCACAGGATAATCCGTAGACCTTAGATGTTGTTAGCTTCTCCTTCCTTAAATATGCTTATAGATTTTTTTTTTTTAACTAGCTGTCATGCACAAGAAAGCGTTCATCTATTAATCAGTGACAGACTAAATTACTGAGCTATTTAATATTACTGCTCAGCCAACACAGCTGCCATTAATATGCATGTAAAACAGTCTGCTGCACGATTCCTTCAGCTGAATTTAATATTTCGCTAATAAATAATTTGAAAATAACTGCAGGCTTATCAAGTACCTGCATATTGAAGCACAGTGCACACCATATGCATTGTTTCGATTCTCTGTCTATAGGATGCTGACAAGAATATCATCAAGTGGCTGAAGGAGAACGGTCGGCTCGTCAATGCCAGCTCCTTCAAGCATAGTTATCCCTTCTGCTGGAGGTGAGATGCAAGAATCACACCAATTAAAATGGTTGTTAAGTTTTTGTCATGTTGGTTTTACTGTTTATTAATACCGACAGGCCTTTAAAACTGATTCACAGTACTGTGGTGGTTGTACATGAAATCTCGAGGTTCTGCGTTGAGGCACATGCTCACTCCTCCCCACACAGCAAACTAAATCATTTTCTTGATGTGGATTAGCTGGAGGCAGGACCTGAGCAGGTTTAATTAACCCAGTAAATGGGCAGAAATGTGCACCATAAGGCCCCACCACACACACGCTGTGAGTTTGGACTGTCAAAGATGACAGTTATGTATCCTGGCAGAACAGGAGGCATCATCTTGGTTGTCTGTCTTGTGATTTAAAAAAAACAACAATTTAACAACAGTAGAAATCCTTTACATTTTGTTGCATTTAAGCATGTGAGGAAAATCACTCTTTCAGTGGCTTTCAAACATGCTGTTTTCATCATCCACGTTCAGGTCTGACACACCTCTGATCTACAAAGCTGTGCCAAGCTGGTTTGTCCGAGTGGAGCACATGGTGGAAAAGCTACTGGACAACAACGGCAAATGCTACTGGTAAGTTTTCGTTAATGAGAGCTAGCTTGGTAGGGCCTCAGTCACAGTACAGGTAGAGCAGTTATTCTTTTGAATAATCTCATTATTCTCTGACAGTAATACTCCCAGAAAGTCACTTAAACTATTACATTATTAAGTGCTTTATTAAAAAATGCCCAAGGTAGAACATTAGTGTGAATTCTAATGACTAAATGTAGAGGAAAGCTAAGAGTCAGCATGATTGCTCTGCTAAGTGGTATTATTTCTGGTGCTCTCAGTGTTCTGCCCTAACCCTAAGTACCTCCTACTGGTGATAGTGCAGTAAAGCTTAAAAATAAAAACCAGCAAGTTGCTGGGAAGCTGAAGATGCAACATGTTCATGCAGGCATGCCGACCTTACTTACTGGAACATTTTATTTTAATTGTTATACAGGGCACCCATGTGTCCTTAATTGATCTAATAGAGTTCTGTGATTAATTAAAAAAAGATTAAAAACTGTACAAATTGTTATCAAGGATGTATGACTCTTCCATTCATGCAGTAATCAAAGTCATCAGCTGGAGGCTTGAGCGCAAGTAGACATCGATAGGCACAATTGGAATTGTGAATCTGTGGGTTAAATTATGCATTTTGATATACAAATTTCCTCCCCGCGTGTGTGGCTGCACATTGGGAACGAGGGGCTCTTCCAGCTTTTTTAATTAGGCTTATTCTTCAGCTCTAATTACTTAATTCTGTTGAAAGAATGTTTTTTCTTTCTGATTAAATTTCTCTTTCATACTTGATTTCTACTTTCTAGAAATTTCTCTCTCTTAATGACTGTTGTGACTGTTGTCAGCTCATCAGCAAGTAAAAAAGGCAAAATCAGAGTTCACTACCTCTATTGGAAATTCATGTTATCTCATGAAAGAATTAAAAGAATCTCTCAGAAAGTCACATCTTAACTCTGTTTTGCTCAATTGGTGCATCTGGGCAGAGACTGTGTCTATTGACAAAGTTTCCATTGATGTCTCCAGATGTTTGTCTATCTGAGTAAATTAGGGACAGAATTAATGAGTGCTCACAGGGGAAGTGGGCTCGTTTGAGGCTCAAGGCTGCTTTATGCTGAGTCACTGGGTCTTAATCTCAGAATGATGTTTCTTAGTCATACGTGACAAGAAGAGGAAGTGTTGATGAACTGGCTCTGCAGTGAATTACTCCACATTTGCAGCTCTGTATCATTTTATGCACACATTATTTATGTTCTACCACATGAACTCTTTTGAGGCTCTTTGAGCTGTCAGAATGTGGTGCATCTGTAGACAACACAAAAGAGATTAGGCTGCGACTGATTTCTGGGGCTGTCACGTTGGTCTAAATGATGCCGCCTTTCACTGTAACCGGTCTGAGAAATGGCCTTAAATGCCAGCACACCACTCAAATCAGCACTCGTGCCTCTGCCATTGTCACTAAGGACTGCTCGCCCTTTATGCTCGCAGATAGGAGAGTGAAGCGCTGTGAGTGGATCCAGGGTGATACCGTCAACAATCTCAAAGCTAAACCCAATTTGATCAGAAACCTCAAATATCTTCCTGGTCTCTTCATATATATGAATTAATCTTTATCATGAATGCGTTCAAGACTGTCATCTCACAGGAGAAAACTTTTCAGGGATTAGATCATGGTGTTTACTTTAACAGTCGATCTTATAGTCACTGAACCTGCCACATACACACTAACTCCACTTACTAAGTAATGATTGGTTGATGAGCATCAGCAGATTCAGCTGCAGGGGTTAAGTGAACAGTCACTCGTTCAATATCATAAACACACTCGGCTGCTCCCAGACAGCGACAGCCTCTACCCCTGTGTCTGCTAATCTGTCAGCAGCTTTGGCTCATAATAGAAACCTTCACATAATAAATATCCCCTCTGTGCATACAAGCTGGCCCATTTTTAAATTCAGCATTTAGCATGAATCAAGAAGTGGAGGCTGTATGGTGGTGGAAGCAGGAGAATGGAGGTTGGTGAGCCGAGGAAAAAAAAAAGAAGAAAATCATTAAATTGATATATTAGGGGCCTAAATAGAAATGCCTCCTACAAATGGGAATTGATGAACTGGTTGCTTAGCGCACGGATCCAGACCCCACCCGCCCCCATACCGTTATGAGCAACACAGCTCGGCACCTAAGATGGGGCAGGAAAAATGGCCAAAAGAGATTGTGAGTGCATTAAAGCTAGAAATTGGTTGAGGCAAAATAGGGAAAGGGAGAGCAGAAAGAGGGTAGAGGGAGGAAGATGCCCTAAAGGGAACATTAACCTTTGTAGTTGAAGTTTATAAAGACAGCAGAGCAGGTTATTTTTATAAGTATGTGGAGGGAAAGCAGGCAGATTCTTAGCGCAAGAACATTGTAAATGTCTCCCATTATAACAACTATATTACTTATTGAATTAACAAGGTATAGGAAGCACAGGAGGAGTGTCATTTGGAATTGTTCTGCATGTGCACATGGTGTAAGATCTCACTCATCCAGGTCACGGGAGACGAGTGCTTCAATCCAGGGCAACTGGACTGATCTCGGGTTTCACCTCACAGGCTTTTACAACTGAAGAAGCGTTTCAGATGAGAGGGGAGCTTTCTTCAAACCAGATAATAGTCGCCCAGCTCAGATGGATTGGCGCAGTTTGCACTATCACAACTCATATGAATCTAGACAGGCTCATTCATCAGTTAGTGCTAACTACCTTTGGCTTTCAGGAGGGAGGCAAACCCCTAATCTCACGGCAGCTAAACAGGCAGACCACATTTACATGGATACTTGAGTAATAAAAAACAGAACGTTCTTAAATAAGAAAATAAGAGGTCAAATTAATAAAAGATGTAGAATTTGTACCTTTAGCTGCCAATATACTGAGATCACTTTTGTTTAATTAATGTATGGAATGAAAGATGGGAAAATGGGGAATTCTTTGTGAGAATTCACATACAAATGTGAAAACACAAAACAAATATACTGTAGATGATGGTGGGAATTGATCTGTATTTCATAGTGACCAGAAACCACGACACAATCTCTGTTTCTGCAGGGTTCCAGAGTTTGTACGTGAGAAGCGTTTTGGGAACTGGCTGAGGGATGCACGCGACTGGGCCATTTCAAGGAACCGCTACTGGGGAACCCCCATCCCTCTCTGGGTCAGCGACGACTTTGAGGAGGTCAGACTAAAATAAGTACTGGTACACTCACACCTTGATTGCAGATCGAGTATTTAAAACATGCCAGTGATCAATGTCAGTTACTCAGACCACCCACGGATGAATCTGCTTTAAGCACAAGAGCCCATAATTGGAGAGTGGAAGTGTCCGTAACTCTAATATTTACCATACTGTATAAATGAGTTTAAAAGGGAAAAGTCTTGTGATCCAACAGGGCAAACATTCTTCTCTGACTTCTTTTGACAGTCGCATAATTCATCATATTTTTCGTTTTGCTTTTGTGTGAGAGAAACAAGTGTATGAGAGAGACTGTGAGGAGTGGCGGAGCGACACGACTGTGATGTCAGACTCAAGTGTGGCGTGACGCTTAAGTCTAGTCCACATCGGGTCCCCTCAGGATCTATTACTGAGTGCCTCTGTAAGCTCAACACATGAATGATTCATTAATATAAACACCAAACACAAACCACAATGTGCTTCGCAAATTTTCTCCCCCTTATTAAGGCAACTGCAAAGGTCACAAGACAAATGTTGATTGGAGGAAAGGGCAAAAGACATGAGGATAAAGTGGAGACGGGAGAGAATAAATTAACTTGTACACGTGGTGCAATAATTACATTTTTAGCCTAAAAAGTTCATGTGCCAAATATGACAATGTAGTTTCTTTTCCCTAAAACACGTTTAAGCATGATATTTAATCAAATGTTTCCTATTTTTCGTGCTCGTTATATCCCGGGGAGGGTGCTGGAGTCTATCCCAGCTGCAGGTGGGGAAATCAGGTTACACCCCTGAATTAATGCTCACCATTCGAGGGTTTGGTACCTTTGCTCAAGGGTACTTCAGCAGTGCTTTGAAGTATTTATCTAATTTCTCATTTTTCCTATCGGGTTGAAAAACTGTAAATGTTAGAGAAGAAACCAACGGTTAACAAAACTGAACTGGCTGGCTCGATCTTTTGGAAAATGTAGAGTCGGACCTCTGGCTGAAAGAAGGACAGCCAGTGACCTGCTTGCTGGAAATAGCATTGTGAGTGTTTTACAGACCGTGCACGGTCTCTGGTGCCTCCCTCACACTCCCCTCAGTGGTGTATTGTACACTCAGACCTGAACTTGCATCTTTTTTTTAATTGACTCTGACTAATATCTGATTGTCGTGAACGAGGCTGCATCTGGGCCGCGGTACCTGATTCTGTGGTGAAACTAGAGCAGAACTCCTCTCCAAGGGGACTGCATAACACACTTAATCATACTTTTTTTAAATCTGCAACAATGCCGCTCCGTAAACAGTAGAGGTCTTGCCTACAGTTGAACTACGCGTATATATTGTAACGGGAAAAATAGTAATTGTTTTTAGATTATAAACATGTATTATATAATTTTATGAGAAAAATTGCCAGAAAATTCATTCATTTTACAAGAGGCAGCAAAGTGCACACCAGAGTCACGTGTTAATGTGTGTGTGTGTGTGTGTGTGTGTGTGTGTGTGTGTGTGTGTGTGTGTGTGTGTGTGTGTGTGTGTGTGTGCGCATTAGGTGGTGTGCATCGGCTCCGTTGCAGATCTGGAGGAACTGACTGGAGTAAAAGTAACCGATCTGCATCGGGAGAGGTGAGTCACTGATCAGGCTGGGAGATTATCACACAACGCTCCGAATGAGCCCTCGGTGGTGTGTGTCTGCTGTGACACATTGATACCTTTAGATTTCCAGGCTGTGCGAGTGTGTGTTGGTGTTTGAGCTTCCTCTTAGCCCTTGTTAAGGCTGATGCTGCCATTTAAATGTGACCTGTCTGTCTGAACCAGACCACTGTTGTGGAACACAGATCTCTTTATTCTTCCGCTCTTCATCTGCTAATTACCTTTAATCACTTCCATGGGGTAGGCCATCTTTAATTAATGGGGCAGGAAGAGGTGGCCTTTATCCTGCTTCTGTGCTTGGGTTGCTTTAGTGTTCCGGTTCACATCTGGAAGACCTGAAAATGTAATGAAAGTTATGTAAGCACTTATAAAGTTTAAAAAGAATCATAAACTGAAGAATATTTCATTTACTATGAAGTTTTGCTGCTGTTCTTTTAGGTTACAGATGGTGCGCTTGTCATAAAAAAAAGACTGACAGCCCTCCGAAACAGACCAAATTAATGAGATAAAAAGCTCTTCTAATCCTAAACATCATAGATTTAATTAGTTGAACAATCAATCAGTTAAAAAAATGTTTCATCCAGAAAGGAAGCGAGAAAATGTACTTGGATTTGCTCAAAAGCTCTCTAATTAAATAATTAGATTTCTTCTGCAAATATATAAAATCATGCCATTAATATTTAGCCAAAACCACTCCAGGCCACTCCGGTCGTGCCGGCACATCAGTGCACTGAAAATGGTTCCAACTTGATCTGGAAAAAAGAACAACTGGCAGAGACGACCGTCTTACACAACAGTGTTTTATTGCTGCAGAGCGCTTCACCGAAATCACATTATCTTCTGGTGCATCCAGATTGCAACGATGCAGAGCCCTGCGATAGCAGAGAAATAGAGCCGTTTCAGTTCAGCTGCTACGCGCCATAAAAAGCAAGTTGGTAATTAGCGAATACAGCTGTGCTAATTAGCACACCTGGCGGTGCTCTGAGCCACTTCCCGTGCTGCCCTGCTCTCCCCTGCAGCCAAAAGTCGGCACCTGTACACATTTGTTACGACACAGTTCTGTTCTGTTTCTGCCGTGCACCTGATGTGACGTGGGTGGCATCGGTGCAGAACTGGAGCATTAGAATCATCATCCACCCACACGGGTCAACTTCTTCAGCTGCTTGCAGACCAGAAGTGTTGACAGCTTGCTATGTTCAAAATCAGGCCTTTAATCATGACACAAAACTATTTTTTCCCCTCACCCAGCACCTGAGAGCAAATCTTACACATTTGTGTTTATTTCATAGTTGAATCTGTTTTAAATGGATAGAAATGGATGTGCACAAACTGACTGATACTTTTGTACCAAGAAAAGTGTATTATGCCACCTGATGTACTCAGCAGTGAGCAGCACTGAAGTGCGTGTTTATCATGTCAGTGGGTCCTTGAACAGAGCTTTTAGGAGCTGCAAATTACTGCAGTTGATCAGCTTTAGTGACCAACAACAAATTACCAAAGGTGTAATCTGCTCTTTATGGGCCAGAGTACTGATATTTGTAGAAATGTGCACCCTATTCAGCTGCTACTGTTGCTGGGGAAAGTCATGAAATCTGTCTATTCTCTCTCCTTAGATGTTCCAAAAGGAGCTTTTTTAGCACATAGATTTAGTCTGCGAACCTGACTCAGCCTGACAGATGCTAACAGCTTCCTCAGTCAGGCAACTGTTTTTCTGTGTTTTACACACCGCAATGAGGCTGATTTTCTTGAGTCGCAGAAAAAAAGCCCATTCCTCCCTGTACTGGTTCTGCGTCAGTTTGTAAGAAGTTAGTCCATATCCCTGGAGCGTAAGGCAATAGCTGCAATTTTTCCGAGCGTCAGCACAACATTAGCGCCACTCTCTGTTTCTAAACTTTCCAGTGATAAACATCGTTGCAACAGGGAGGGACCTTTCACACAGTCTGCCAATATCATAACATTACCTTGTGGCAATTTTAAAGCTTATTCTCACTTATTCTCACACTTTTCTGTTGCCCAGCATCGACAGTCTGACCATCCCATCGAGGTGTGGAAAGGGCGTGCTGCGGAGGGTCAGCGAGGTCTTCGACTGCTGGTTTGAGAGTGGCAGCATGCCTTATGCCCAGGTCCATTACCCCTTTGAAAACAGGAAGGAGTTTGAGGACACTTTTCCGGCCGACTTCATCGCTGAAGGCATCGACCAGACCAGAGGATGGTAAAATGAGGATATAAACCCTTTGCTGAATAAAATTATCAAAGCAGTTGATAACAGCACCTAAATAATCATTATGTTATTATGTGATTAAAAATTGTTTGCAGTAAAAAGAATTGATTTAGGTTTATTCTAGTTTTCTAAGAGAAAACGAAAAAACCCACTTCAGTCCTGTTCTTGTTTCTGACCCACCCTCTCTGACTGTGGCGTATCGTCTGACGTAGGTTCTACACCCTGCTGGTGCTCTCCACTGCTCTGTTTGGGAAGCCGCCCTTCAAAAATGTCATCGTTAATGGATTAGTACTTGCAAGGTGAATCTACTAATGTCAAAAGCAAAATGCGCCTCTTTTTAGTTTACAGCTGCAACTTATTCATATTTAAGTGGATCTTTTTTTTTAAAATTTCTTTTCTGCACAAAGCTTGAAATAATGCTACATATTAAGAGTTTATGCTGTGCCAGTGTATGTTTTTTCCTTAAATATCGGCAGACCATCTACATCTTACTGTGTTTTCCTCACGATTTCTTGGTTACGTGTGCTCCGACATTTAGCCTTCAGAGCTGCGCTACAATAGAGTTACTGTCCTCAGCCCCAGGGTCTCAATGCAGCACCGAGCTCACAGGCCTGCTGACCTGGAAGAACTCGTTTAAATACCACGTGCTGGTTTTCTGACATGCACTTTTGTGCATACGTGCATCTATATATGTATTCATGCCTTTCCCTGTTTGACTCCTGCAGCGATGGACAGAAGATGAGCAAGCGCAAAAAGAACTACCCAGATCCAGGACTGATAGTGCAGAACTATGGGGCCGATGCCCTCAGGTCAGAGCTGCACTTGAATGTGTGTTTCTAAAACGTGAATGCTGTGTGCTTGTGATGCGATGTGTTTACCTAACATGTTATTAGCAGCTCTGGTTTAAAAAGCCTGGAATATTTCTGCACTCTTAAATAGGCATCTGAGGCCGACAGACAATGTACACACACGCATGCACACGTTTCCCTTCATACTTTTGCTCCTTTGCCCTGAGCAGTAAGTGCCGTGGCCATATGGCCTAATGAATAAAGCACTATGCAGCGGCACCATATGCTCACATATAGAGCGTGCTGCACAGATAAAGAGGGGAAGCCATGGCGTGTTTCTCTCTGAGGCCTTCATTTACAACGGAATGTCTTTTTAGCGCGTTAAAACTTTAATCACTTTCTAGCTATTACGTAACAATCACTTTAGAAGCTTTTCAAGATTATCCTTGATATTAGATCATAGAATATAACTTTGCAAATTAAGAAACTGGTATGAGAAGAAAATCTAGAAGTTTGAGTATTAAACAACAGGATATTGAAAGGTTAAATTAGTGAAATGTGAGCATATGATGGCAAAATTGATCTTAGTTGATGGTGGATGTCTGTATCCCTTTGCTGACTGCAGTTAATCAAATCATTTACTGCATAACTGCTGCTGCATCTAGTCACAAAGATCATCCACAATCACCAACTAAAATGTTCCATCTAATCATGCCTGCCAAACACTTTTATGCTAATGTGGATTATTGTGAGGTTTGTCATTTCACCCGAAGTAAGAGATTAATTTGATTTCAATGGTTGTCTGTCAAAATCAGTTTTGCCTGGAAAACCTTAAGCCAAATAAATTCTTGTGGTCCGATTCCCAAAGGTAATTTAGATAGATTTGTTCACTTTCCATCATAATGTTCGATCACAGGTTTGCTTTATTAGCATCTTAAAAATGCTCATTATGTACTCAAAATAAAACAAAAACGCCACTTGGATGTACTTTAAATGCGCTTTACAAAAGATTGTGTTTCGAGTATTTTTGAGGAATGCAAAACTGCCACATGACTGCATTAATTGCTTTTCATATACTCTGAGCTATGCTCTCACTAGGAGATTAGGTCAAACAGAACAATCAAGCGTTCATCTTCTCTGTAGGCTGTACCTCATCAACTCTCCTGTGGTGAGAGCTGAGAACCTGCGGTTCAAAGAGGAAGGAGTGAGGGACGTGTTGAAGGATGTCTTCCTGCCCTGGTATAATGCTTATCGCTTCCTGGTGCAGAACGTACAAAGATTACAGAAGGTACATTTTTGTGACAGTAGTAAGTTATGAAATTATGCTCAAAAATGATTATCCATGCATTACACAGCAACCTTAATTTTAAAAAAAATTGTCCACTCAGACCCTGGAAAGCCAGTGTTGAAAGGTTACCGGGGTAACTGCTTGTTTATTTGATGTAGGACGAAGATATTCAGTTCCTGTACAATGAGAACACGGCAAAGCAGAGCGACAACATCATGGACAAATGGATCCAGTCTTTCACCCAGTCGCTGATCCAGTTCTTCAAAGAAGAGATGGACGGTGAGACTAACTGATCCCCAGGTCTTCATAGCATAATTAATGACAGGGTCTGTCATTCAATTCTTTTGTTAAATTGATGATGAAGAGGATCTATCACTTTATAAAGTTAAACTCTCCTTTGTCAGTAATTTGTGCAATGCATTTGTTTGTCAGGGGAGAGAAGACTGAGGGGACAGTCTTCTGTCTGTTTCATTTTATTATAGAACCTTTTACTGGGACCAATGTCAAAACCATGTGACATACACACAAACACTGAGAGGCTGAAATAATAAGCTGATTAAATCTCAAGGTTGTAGTGTATCTAACAAAAGCTTTTCCCCCCTCATTTAATTCTTGAGTATATATAATCAGCGAGGACAGATAAGGGCATCAACTGTAGCTTGACTGGTACACGGAGGCATATAAAAAGGTGTAATGTGGGTGTACCGTTAGCTCTTCATATGTGATAGATGTGATGAGTCACTGCCTGTTATACTGAAGCGAGACATCCAAATACCCAAATTCTCCCCACTGAAGACTGATGGTCCTATCTTGCAGCTTATCGCCTGTACACTGTGGTGCCTCGCCTGGTCAGGTTTGTGGACATGCTCACCAATTGGTACGTCAGGACCAACAGACGCCGGCTGAAGGTGGGGCAACAACTCGTCGTCGGATCTGCTTTTGTTTTGAATGTTTGCTACAATGACATCTTGGAAAGTTGTTAAACTGCAAACAAATGTTCCCTTTATTTGACATTTTTTCCACCTAATTAAAGGAAATGGTCATTTAAGCCATGGCTAAGAATCTTGCTTCAGTAGCTTGCAGAATTAGCTTGTTGTGGACCAATGAAGCGTACGCTGATGACTGTTGGAGCACATTTACCTTTTCAGTGTTCAAAGGGGACTGACTGTATTGATGCTTGTGTGAACTTTGTAGGGAGAGAGTGGGACAGAGGACTGCCTGTGGGCACTGGAAACCCTCTTCAGCGTTCTGTTCTCCATGTGCAGGCTGATGGTGAGTCATAGTGTGTGTGTGTGTGTGTGTGTGTTCAAGTTGGAGAGAGAGGAGATTTCTTTTGGCGAGGTTTTACTTTTGTGGATGTGAGACACACGGAAATAAACCCTGTGTGGAAGAGGTGTGCATATGCGTGCCTGCATGGCTATGAATAATACATGAGCAGTAGGAGTTTTTTTTATTTATAATGCATCGAAGATGTTTGCATGTGAGCCAAAAGGCATGCTAAGAGCCAGTTAGCCTAACCTAGATCAATACTGATCAGTTGTGAGCTACACAGTTTAATTAACCAAGGCTTTTGTGGAGCACGGCAGCATAAGTACCCTCAGCTGCACCTTTTGAGCAGCAAAAGCTACAGTTTCTGTTTTTTGGCTACTTGTGACATTTAAAGCTGTTAGTCAGAAAATGTAAACAGAACTGGAGCATGGAAAGGTTCTCATTTACTACGCATTTCCTCACCTTTATTAGCTTCTTCCCTTCTCCTCCTCAGGCTCCTTTCACACCCTTCATTACAGAGATAATGTACCAAAATCTGCAGCACCTCATTGACCCCGTCTCTGTGGAAGAGAAGGACGCTACCAGCATTCACTATCTAATGCTGCCTCAAGTAAGGTGGGAAAAATTCACAAGTTCATTTTGTTGTCGGGCCACTTTGTGTGTAGGGATGCAGACCTGGCCGCCCTCTCAAAGCATGAAAGGATTGTGAAATACCACTACCTGGCCTGGTGAAATCTTGTGGTCCTGTAGTTTGTTTGAATTACATTATCTGGTGCAAACTGTATGTAAATGATTGATCCACAGCTAATGGGGCAGCATCCATTGCTGTGTCCTTCCCATCCTGCAGAAATTGTCTCTAGTGCATTTTTGAACCTCACGTTTTCACACAACTAGCATTTGAGTGAAGGTATTTAATTGTAAAATCTCTATTAATGCTGTATCTGTGTTGTAACTGTAACCAGCTACAAATCACAAGCACACATTTATGTACTAGGGGCCGGTGCACACCTCCACCTGTGCAGATGTCCAGGATTTAACCGCAGAACGGCCTCCTGAGGCACAGCCAGTGGAGGGATGGAGCTAGGTTTCTGTCATTCTTGCACATTGATATTTCTTTTAAAACAGGATCAATTGATTTTCTTTTGTTCTCCCTAAAATTAAAATGTGTGCCTTTTTGGCCGATTACTTCAGTATTCCCTGAGAGGAATATTAAATTGGCCCAAGTTAATTTCTTCATCTTTGATTGTAAAAACTTTTGATACAATTAAATATCCATTTGATTTAGCAAAGGCAAACAACCTGTGCAGTGGTTTATAAAATCTCTCCTGTCACCGTGTCAGTGCTGAGCACTGCTGCTTTATTAGTCACTTGGACTTCCTGCTGTCAAATGGGAAGTCTTGCCCTCCCCCTTCAAAGGTCAGTCACCAATCAGGCAGTGGCGGCAGCTGCTTCTGGATCAGGTCATTAGATGATTGACTGTCCTTGGGTTTGTGTTCAGTCCTCATTGTATGACACTATTGCGTCCACTGGGAAAATCACACCACCAGGAAATGAACAGGTCTTTTCAAGGCTGTACAGCTTGTTTTAAATACAAAGGTGAGATCGTTCTTATTCTCTAAAGGTTTTGCTTTGTGCTGTGCATATAAAATGTAGAGAAATGGTCACGCTGTTGGAAATGATGAAAGTGGGTTCTGGGAGTAATACAGCCCTTCAGTATAGAAGAGTTTCAAATAAAAGTAGGGTTGAGAGGCATGAGTGACTGAAACAGCCCAGTTAAGAGGATCTCCAAATGTGACACCTCATCGTGATCTCTGTGCTTCAAATGGGCTCATGTAGATCTTCTTGTTCTCTTGCTTCTTTTCAGGGAGAGTCTGATTGACAAGCGCATCGAGAATGCTGTGTCTCAGATGCAGTCTGTGATCGAGCTGGGCAGAGTGATTCGAGACAGGAAAACCATGCCCATTAAGGTAAGTTAACATCCTCACCTTTGCTTTGGGATACACACATCTCAGCTGAGTACTTCTGGTCCGCGAGTTGTTTTTGAAGTGTAATGTCACTGTGTTTTCAGTACCCACTGAAGGAGGTGGTGGTTATTCACCAGGACCCAGAGGCTCTGAAAGACATCCAGTCGCTGCAGAAATACATCCTGGAAGTAAGTTAACTCCTCACCTGTTTGCACAGGTATATATATATATGTGTATATCTTCTACTGATTTACCTAATTCACTTCACCGCATTAGTTTGAATCTCTGATCCTTCAATATGTTTGTAACACTAGTGCTAGCTAAGCTGCGTTAGCAATAGTCACTGATTCCTGACAAGGAGGACTCACTATTCTACTAAAATTGTTTCTATAATTTATCTTATGCTTTCTGATTCACCAAAATTGCTAAAACTGCTTCGTCAGGCCAGATTATTTTGTCCAGTTTTCAATAGGAAGTTGTTGTACTTTGTCCCCTCTGTAATTTTTCACAATGTTCCGATCATTCAATACTAAAATATATAATAAAGGGATCATTAGCCACAGATAGATCTGACAGTGCCTCTAATAAAGGAGACTGTTGGTTTGTGTGGATCACATTGTTCTGGTATGACATTCTGCAGAAACAAAAACCAAACATTTACAGATGCTTGGTGTCCATTTCAACTTCTGCTGGGTTCTCCCCTGTTATGCCATCTTCTTGGAGATTCCCTCCAGTAAGCAAGTTAATTTGATGGAAGCAAAGTGCAGTTAAACAAGTATTTGTTCTAATTTTACTAGAGCTTTTGATGGTTCCTGTATTTGCTTGCTGTTACTTTTACATTTTATTGGGCTCGACCTCATTTCACCAGTGTTGACCAGCCCTATTCATGCTTTTATCAGCATTTACCTTGGGCAGAACATTATTTTAACAACATTTCTTAACGTTTAATGGAAAAAGAGGCAACACAAAGATCAGTCGTACGTTTTAGATTAGTTGTGCACGATAAGCAGGTTTGTTGAGGACATCGCTGTAATTTCAAATCAGTTTGTTCAGATTTCTTTCTGATTGCCGTGAATTATTTCTACAAGTCGTCAGGCACAAATCCATAAGTACCTTGATGGTAAAATTCTGTTTCCATTCAGCTGTTTCCAATCCCACAATGTCTTTGTGTTCACCATCACTCCCACAAGCTCATCTGCACCCTGTCAGCAAATTCACTCTACTAAACGTCAGTCCAAGTCAGCTTTTGACTGCGAGTGACTGAAAGAAGCCGTGCGGGCAGGTCAGCATTAGTGTCACTGGGGCTAAATTTAGTAACTATTGCTTCAGCAGATATGACTGGTTTGAGGAGTTCTCTCTTCAGGTTAAAGAATGAAAGGAACTGAACGGAATATTGATGGGAAAGGAGCTATTGCCGAGTTCTTCAGAGACTCAATCTTTGCGCGTCTTTGTAATCATTTATTGATTAACCTGTAGTTGTTCCCGGGAGTATTTAAGGTTTTAATTATGCTGTATTGTTTATAGTCTGCCTCTGAAAACTTTTAATGCTGGGTAGGAGATGTAAATAAAAAGTGAATTACAATAGTTGGTCTAATTAGGACCCAAATTCTTGGTTTGGTTAAAAGAAGAGTGAATGAAACAGCGCAGGTGTCAGAATCCCACCACATCTTTGCTGCCGCGTACACAGTGAAATTAACAATTGAGAGAGGTTTGCATTTTCACTGAAATATAGTGTTTCGAAGTTTTACAGATGGCATTTTCTTGTATCTACTCATTCATTCACCCTGTCACATGCACAGGCAACAACACGCTACTATTATTGTCTTACTTTCACACCCGGCAACCTCAGACAAGTTGCTGACTTTTCAGAGGGGAAGGGAACCACAGCTATAAAAGCAGCTCCTGATGAACTGAAAGTGAACTGACATAAAGGTATGCATTTTAAGTCGCTGCGTCTTTCCAGGAACTAAATGTGCGGCAGTTGACGCTGTCGACAGACAAGGACAAATATGGCATTCGTCTCCGAGCCGAGCCAGATCACATGGTGTTGGGAAAGAGACTAAAGGGTGCCTTTAAAGCCGTCACTGCCTCCATCAAGGAGCTCACCAGCGAACAGCTCGAGGTCTTCCAGAAGACAGGTATTTCTTCATGACCGATTGCGCCCCACACAACAAAGTCTCTGAGTTCACTGCTTAAAACCACGATTTATCGCGTCATCAGTTCATACGATCACATATTAAGAGCTCGTCTATTCTGAGTTTGTTTAACTGGGACACACAGATGCCTGATTTCCCCCCTTAAATCAAACCTAAACCTTTTTGACTCTATATCTAGTGCTTGACTGTGGATCAAAGTGTTGCTAGGTATCTTGTCCCTCTCCAATTATAGAAAAGGGAGAAGAGCCCCCAGACTCTCGGGGGAGGGAGGCAGTGGAGGTCAGCTAGGCTGTGGGAAATGAACAGTTTCCAATCATGTTTGAAATCTGGCCAGTTGGAAGGAAGGAGACATTGAGTTGAAGGATGAATATGCGAAGAGATGGATTAAAATGTGGAACCATAAAACATCTGTTTGCCCCCAAAATGAGATGTGATATTTTAACTTCTTATAAATAACTCCGCAGTTCCTCCACCTGCCATTTAAGGGTTGAAATTTTGACGAGTGTTGTGGGTTTTTGGCCACTGGGTTTTTAATTGGAACTCTCACCTGCACTTACCTGATCCGGTGCTTTCGGATGTGATGTAAGTCGATAACAAAGATTAAAGCAGGAAAGAGTAGGGAGGGACATGGGAAATCAAAGCATGGAAATCTTGGATTAAAGAGAAACAGAATGACCATTTCACCCCGCCTCTGGGTGTGTAGCAGTAAAGAGAGAAGAAACACAGTCATGGTTTTTACTCCGAACAAAGTCGTTGATAATTGTTGCCATGAGCATTATGGAGATTTGGACCAGACCAGATTGTGTTTGCTGGACTTTTTGAGTTAATTTAGCAGAAGTCTGGACAAGAATTACATTTGTTTCAGGCTTCCTTACATGATACAACGACTAAAAGTGTCAGCCTGCAAGTGCACCAGGTCTAAATATAAGCTTTATTATATAATTAATTGAAATTCAGTAATTAATTTCATAAAATGTGCTCTCACACTTCTCAGACCCAGCAGGGATCCATATGTTGAGTGCGGGTTAATTTTCTTTGAGATAATGAATGTTCCATTTTCCAACATGGCGGTGTTTATTTTTAACTGCCCGGGCGTGTGTTGCTGTGGTTAATTTCAGGATGCATCGTAGTGGACGGTCACGAGCTTCACGAAGAAGACCTGAGGCTGATGTACGCCTTCAACCAAGCGTCTGGCTCTGCTGCTCAGTATGAGGCTCACTCTGACTCTCAGGTATGCTTCAAACCTGAACGGTGGGTCTTTTTTTTCCATTTTCAACATAAACGGTGTGTCACAATTGTGACACAAACATTTTTTCCCCATTCTCTTTAATCCATTATTTCTCAACTTTTGGTCCCTTTGGGCTGCACGTTATATAATATCCAAATCTTTACAAAGCCTAGAAGCTAACAGCTCCTGCGCTGAGCTGCTGTATATTTAAATGCATTTATGTGTCTTAACCGCGTGTGTAATATATGAAATCATTTCACGGCTAAGTGGAAGCCAGCGTTGTGTTCCCCACAGGCCCTCTGTAATCAGTGCTCCTCCAAGCGCACACACGCCACACGGCTGCACCTTAATACCGGTTTACTGAGTCGGCTTTTGAATTCTCGCTGTTGCTCTGGCTTACTTGCAGCAACTCTTCATCGCCCTGATGCCTGTTTGCCCGCTGGCTCTCCCTCTCTCACTTCCTCGCTGCTACGCTCACAACTAACCTTATTTCTCGTTTAAGGTTCACATTTATGAGCACAAGATTTTGATTAATCTTTGCTCTTGTGTGTAAACAGATGTGAAGCTAATGTTGTCAAATCGAGACTCCCACACTTTCCTCAGCTGTAGAAGACAAAAATACCTCAATTTTAGCTCTCTAGAAATTCAAGAACTCTGCTGGTGTCCTTTAGGTGCTGGTGCTGCTGGATGTCTCCCCTGACCAGTCCATGGTGGATGAAGGTGTTGCCCGGGAGGTCATCAATCGCATTCAGAAACTGAGGAAGAAGGTGGGGGCAAATGTTTCTGGAGCACTGCTGCCACATAGCACAGCACGGATGAATTTTACAAGCCATTGTCTAATGAGGAAGATATGAGGTCATTACAAATATGCATTACACCAGCGATGTATTGAGGGCGGTAGCCTAGTTCATGCCCCCCCCCCCATCTGCATAGCTTAGGGGGGGTTGCATAGGGATTGCATCAAAACGGGTCTTCAGTGATCACAGCAGACACATCACCCAGCTCCCGAAAATCGAAGCTTTGCACAGACGGACCACTGCTGCATAAATCATGGTGTCACAGTGACCACGAAAGCATTCAGAAACTCAAATCAAATCTTCCATCCATCCTCACACATTTCCTCTGATTATCCTGTAGATTGTACTTTTGGAGCTCTGTATGTAGATGAATATCTTTTGTTTGTCAAAGTTCAAACTTGTTTTAGATCCAAAGCTTTTTTATTTTATTTTTATTTTTTATATACACGGCATTGATCACCTACTCGATCCACCCCGCCTCTGCTCGTTTCCATTCCAATCACAGCGCACGTGTACACAGCTGCAGCTCTGGTCCGCTCCGTCTCTGTGGCATCCCAAGCTCGCCCAAAACAATACTTACTATTTCTCCTTGTGCCGGATGGCAGAGCGCAACAACACAATCTAGCACAGTGACGCATGCGGAGCAGAACCCTGAGTGTGGAAATACTGCGCAATTGCGCATCGTTTTATCTCCTCCTCCGTGCTGCACACTGGATGCAGCCGGTGTGTTTTGGCAGAGGACAGAGCAGACACGCAGCAAAACTGCTCCGCATCCGGTGCACTTTTGATTAGGGAACGGGACTGGAGACGTCAGGCTGCTCTGCAATTTGGTCTTTTGTTTCTGAGGGTTGCTGGTAGATCCAAGAGGGAAGTAAACAGAATACTGGTATTAAGTAGAAGGAAATATTCAAGTGAAACTTCCCCCGTCTTTACCCTACATGGGGAAATGTGCAGAAACTACCCCTACATTGGTGCTAAGACCACATATGCCCCCCGGTGAAGTCCTCACCCTCCCTCAAACGTATGTGATGGGCATTAATTAATAAAAAAGCAATGCACACCCCTGTGATGTACATCTAGCATAGAAATGTACTTGTCCCCCCCACTCTCTTTGATCACCCGCTCTTTCCTCATCATGTCCCATGCTAATTTTGTTTCATGGCCATTTTGAAATCTTTCCACTGCAGCGTCACAGAGGTTTCTCCATAGTAAGGCAGGCTTAATGGAAGCTTAATTACGGTCTGGCCCCTTTCAGATTCTAATGTTGGACCTTTGAAGTAGTCTGGGGAGTAAAGACGGATTAACCAGCAGCCCCTTGTTTTCATAAGCAACAAACAGTTTTTTCCACCCTCCTATAGCAGTAGTGCACGCTGGCTCAGAGCCAAGCTAAATTCTTCCTGTTGTTTCAAACTAAGATCTCTTAAGAATTTTCCACCCGGTGGTTGGAAATTAATTTTTCACAATTCCTTTCACATGGTCCGGAGGAATTTGTTGGCGCCCATATGTGTTTTTCAGTCCAGATTTCGAGTGCGTGTTTTTGGTGTTAGCATGTGCTGCTGCTATGGATGAGGATGAGAATGTCTCTCACTGGGGAGTTCTGGGGTGGATGTGTGTGTGTGTGTGTGTGTGTGTGTGTGTGTGTGTGTGTGTGTGTGTGTATGTATGTGTGGGGTCAGCGATGGAGCTGCACACCCATGCTGTACCAGGCCCGTCAGGGAAGGGTCAGTACCTGGACTTGGCAGGAAAAGCCTATAAACCTTCCTTCATTGATTGGCTGCTTCTCTGTGTCTGTCTAACGTTATTTCTCTGCCCTTGAGCCACGCACTGCAATCGGAGCTCTGTGCGTGTACCTTTCTACACACACGCGTGTGTGTGTGTGTGTGTGTGTGTGTGTATGCCTTCCAAGGTGTGCGTGTATACACTGCAGATTACATTAAGATCGATGTATTTAAATGTGTCAAGGTTAGAGGAAGCTGAGAGTAGACGTTGCCAAAATAGATGGATTTCATCGACTGAAGAAAATCAACTTCTCTTCCCTTGTCAGTATTTGTTCCTTTATTTTTCTTAATCCTTTCTCCTTTGTCTTTGTTAACCTTTGAAGGAAATTGTCTAGTGGACATTTTTACCTTTTAGTTAGCAGATTAAAGATTATGTCCTATTATGTGTTTCTTCTTCAAAAGGGAAACACTGTTTTATGTAGGTTAAATCACATCTGCTACACGTTTCCTAATTCTGTCCCACAGGCCCATTTGGTGCCCACAGATGAGATCAGTGTGTACTACCGCTGCCAGCCTGAGGGGGACTACTTGAACTCTGTGGTCCAGGCTCACACTGACTTCATCATGGGCACCACCAAGGCTCCTCTGCTGCCCTTCCCTGTTCCCAAGAGAGCCAGTGTCATCATAGCAGAGAAGACTCAGGTATGATGGACCGACCGGGTTTTCCAGACATAATCATCCCATTCGGAGTGATAAGGACTCTTTAAAAATCAAGTTCTGGCTCAAATCTCTTTTTGTGATGATTTGAGTCATATCTGAGATTTCAGTGATGCCTGTCTACAAGTTTTGTTTTTCTACTCGGCAGCTGAAAAACTCCGACTTGGAGTTGACCATAGTAAAGGGATCCTCTGCTCAAGCTCCTCTCAACGGACCGGCGTGCGCCTACGTGAACCTGAGGCTCCACGTCAACAACAAAGAGACAGGTAGATCACGGGATGGATCTACTCAGTCAACAAACCTCTCAGATGGGATCTTCGCAGTCACAAATTTCTCTGTTTTTTAAATAAGTGGATTCGTGTCTGATGGTTTGTTCTTCAGAGGGAGTGGTGCTGTTGGAGAACCCCAGAGGGGACAACAGGCTGGACCTGCACAAGCTAAGGAAAATTAGCAGCAGCATCTTTGCTACGAACAACACTCAGCTCAAGTTCTTCAGTGGAGGAACCGGTGAGACCTGATTTTGGATAACTGTCAAACCATTACAACTGTTAAAGGTGTCTCATTGGTCCAGAGCGGGCCTGAATCTCTGTGTGATGTGTCCAAATGTGATAAAGTTAAAGAGTTTATGTGTCATTGTAATAGAAGCAAATCTCAGTCGTGAGATGTCACCATGTTTTCCGCTTCCATTTTTTGTTCATGTTTGCATTTTGACTAAAGAGTTGACCAACAAAATGGACCTCCTGGCTCTGAACGGGAAGACTTTGACAGTGACTCAAGGCTCTTCATCTCCTGGCCCTGCACCCACAACCAGCAGCCTCTTGTGTCCATATGTGAACTTGCTGCTCTGCAACGCACAACCATCTGGTGAGAAACATGTCATCTCCCAACAGTTCTGGAGATATTTTTCACACCACTTTCCTTGAGATTGAACATAATCTGCCCTGAGTTCTGCCATGTGCACAACTCCTTCATGTTCAACAGGAGAGCTGTTTTATTCTCAAGAGCCAAGTCTTTTATCAGGTTCTCATAAAGTTCCCTCAGCTGGTGAATGAGCAGTGCAAACAAGCAGGTTGTTCTGTGTAAATCTGTAAAAACTGTCCGCATTTGTCCTCATTCTGCAGAATGTCTAACTGGAGTGGCGGCAACTCTGCTGCTGGCCAACCCAGTGGGCCAGAATGGACTCGACTTCTCGGGCCTGCTCTCCGAGGCCTCCAAGGTGTTTGGACTACGTGGCAGACGACTCAAACTCTACCTGGACCAGGATCTCAGCCAGGGTAAGATGAATGGGGAGGAATATCAGCATATCTTTGCAGATATTTGTGGACTCTACCTACTATTTAACATCTCTTTGTGTTCCAGAGCTGCCTGCCGATTCCTCAGCAAGAACCTTAGACAGCAAAACGCTGTTTGTTAGAGTTCTTCCAACAACCGCTGATGCCTAAGTGCAGGATTGTGCAAGATAACATCCGTCTTATGGGATCACAGCTTTTTTAATAAAAAAACCCCAACAGTTTAGATGAAGCATCTGTAAACCTTGCCGTTACCACCCCCCCCCACACACACACACACACACCAGTTGCATTTATAATCTCATTTCAGGAACAATGGTGGCACCTTTATGAAGGTCCAGTTTTTCTGTTGCATGATCGAATCAAGTAAACCTCTTTCTCCTGTTGTTGCACAGCTTTTTTTTTTATTCTGGACAAAGTTGATTTACCTAATTCCTTTACTTAAGAATCCCTTAAGCTGAAACGCCCCTCTTCTGAATGATTTGACTGGAAGATCAACTCAACTTCAAGAAATAAATAGTTCTTTATGTGACTGTTACCCTTTTCAGCCTCATTGCTGTTACTTTTTTGGGGGTTAGGGGGCTGTCTGGGAACTGTCTCATCTGTCCTGTCAGTAATAACAGTGTGTGTCATTATGGTTATAATTGTGTCAGTCACTCATCTAAGGTGAGCTTTGTCCAGGGTAATTATTGCTGCAGTAAATGATTGGGAAACCAATTTAGCCTATTGTGCTAACTCAGTGTTCAATTTAACACATGGTTTTCTTTATTGCAATGGGAATCTTTGGACTTTGTATGTAAGACGGAAAATGGATTCTCGGGCTGCTGGTGCCTTCTGGACACAATAGTTCTCTAATAAAAACAGGAAGAAGAAAAAAAAAACAGCTTTACGAATCAGCATGTGTGCTACTTAGTGCTTACTCAACCAGTGCGAAGAGGAGGGTTACGGTTGCATGTGTTTGGGGGTGGGGATGCATTAGGCAGACATTTTCGTTTCAAAAAATTGGGCTCGAACAGCTTTTTTTGCTCATAGGTTCAAACTGTGCTTCCAATAGAAGTCGGAAAGGATGTGTGATTAAACGGCAAAGGGACATTTACCCTGTAAATATTTACCAACGTCTTCACACTGCCTCCCAACTCTATCGTTTTAATCATCCCGGGGTGTTACAGCATTGTTAAACATGGCACCTGCAGCTACCGATCAGAAAGAACAGAAACTGTCCCCAGAGTTTGTTTATCCTGACTTAATTGAACAGTAACTTGCATGACCTTGAGGTTTGACTTTACTGCTGATGCGGCTGGAAGTTTTGCTGACTGGACTATTCAGCAGGTATTTATTGGCTCCTGATGTGCACAGGCGTGGTGTTAATGTGTTTCTGTGAAGCCTGGTCTGCAGCCAATACAGTGACACTTCCCATGTTTGTGTGTGTACGTGTGTGCGGGCGTGCGCATAGAATAATGAAGTCAGGAGGGAGGAAATTCTTATTGGCAGTCTAAGTAGCTCTTGGTTGAAGGATACTACAGTTTTGCTGGGTAACACCTCCTCCGATTGATTTCCAGCATGATTACATTCAGAATATTAAGCACTCTGCACCGAGCATGCTTCAGAATTCCTTTCTGCGTCATCCTGTGTGTCCCAGCTTTAGACTTAATGGCTGGCATCTCGGGGACCCTCGTGCCTCCTCGGCAAAAGGCGAGACGGAGGGAGCGAGAAGGGAAATGTTCAGACTTTGAGTCATTTCGCCAAGACCCATTAAAGTCTGAACACGCTCTCAGCTAAAATTAGGGGGCTTAGATTTCTCAAAATTAAGAGGCTTGACACAAATACCATCATTTCCCATTGGTTGATTGTGAAGTAAAAGTTGTGTTTAGTCATTCCAACGCCTGAGATGTGAGTTCTGGGACTGTAAGGTACTTCAAGCGTCTCTGTAATCAGTGTCACTTCGGCGTGATTGTTCTGTCCTCCCCCTGCTCCGAGAGGAGCACTGCTTTACGCATTAAACCTTAAATACTGCTCTCTCTCTCATCCTACTGAATCCATCCCATCTGCTCCTGGAGCTCCTTTGGGTCCCTGCACACCCCCAACGCAGGTGAGGTAACGGGTCAGAGGCCCCCTCTGCCGACAGACGTCCCAGCAGCGAGGGTGATGTGAACATGACCTCTGTCATATAATCTAATAATGGACAACACAAGTTTTGCCCCGCTGCAGAGCGTTGTTTCCGGGGATAGAAGCCACTAAAGGTTATTTCCAGCACACCCACCATGGCGACATGTGCGCTGTGTAATGGAAAAATCTAAATCTCTGCCAGAAAATCAATTTTCAGCACACTGCGTGTCGCCCAATGGAGAACGGCTGCTGAAAACACGACCAGAAAACAAGCCGGTACAGCTTGTAAGAGGAAGAAGAGGAAGGTGGGGGGCGAATACCTGTAACTGTGTGTGATCGTGTTAGCTCAGGGATGAAATTAACCTAAAATCCAACACCGTGCAAGTGTACCGCAGTATTAAGCGGAACGCTTTGATAGGCTGTCACTGAATATAGGAAGATATTCTTCCCACTCTATTTTCTGCACTTAGGCAGCCACACAATGGATGCTGCGTTCAAGACCTCAAATATTAAAAAGCCTGATCTACCTCTGACAGGCTGAGTGTCTATCTGATCGCTCAGGCATTTTACATGTTGCAGAGATGAAGTTGGATGCCACAAGCCCAGTTTCCTTCTTATTTCATCAAGCGCTGCCACCTCTTTTCTAACCACTCTCCTGTAAGCTGTCTGATTTATGGAGCAGTCTCTGGCTGCTGTTATTCATCTGTCATTTTCAGCACTGCACTGTTTTTACAACCCACCGCCAACCCTTCACCTTCACCCGGATGCCGGACCATCCTCAATCACGTCCTTAGATCGGAAATCCCATCAAGTTGTCAAACGCCATTCCTCATCCTCTCCACGCCAACACCGCTGCATCCGTCCAGGCTCCTGGGGGAATTCTCCAGCTCCGAACCATCACTGACTTCAAAATCAATTCTGATTTACAACATCATGTGTTCTCCATTATGCCATTTGTTTTTTAGTATTTTATTCTTTTTTATATATGTCTCCTGTAATTGGCTACAATATTTTGTCTTTAAATAAATAAATGATAAGACCTTGTGTTGTTTGTTTTGCATTCGTGTAAAACTGTGCAGCTAAATGCTAAACTGTAGTTTTTGTTTGTAATTTGAAACCACAGACTTCTTCTGGCAGTGACATTTGTAAACATTAGTGGCCACGATGTTTTCATGAAAGTGATACAATAGTTTATTCTTTGGTGAGGAAGAGAAATACTGTGGATACAGGAAATGTGAGGATTGTGGATGTAAACCTTTCTTTTGGCGGGGATGCAGCTTATCTTGTTAGCTAGCCTGGTCAGTTTGCTGACTAGCCTGGTTACGCATTTAAATTACAACAAAAATAAAACTTGAGTTTTTGTACTCAACACAGTAATCAACAATAACCGCTAATAAACTACAATTAAAGCTCATTTGAATGTATTTGAATCTGAAATTGGTGGATGACAACCACAGTTGTAAAAGTCTGAGTTTAAAAAAATATGGTTGACTCCTTGATGTGATTAGGCTAACTATACTCCAACAACAACAACAACAATAATAATAAGCGATCCGACCCCGGATAAGCGGCGGAAGATGGATAATAATAATAATAATAATAATAATAATAATAATAATAATAATAATAAATCACTGCTAAGTGGCTTGTGAAACATAAAGGCTCCAGTAAATGGCCGTTTTGGCCAGAGAAACAGTCCGGGTGGGTCCAACATAACGACCGCGGCTCTGTGGTTCCGGAGGTGCATCGTGACGAAGGCAGAACACCAGCAGCTCTCCGGCGCAGCTTGGCTTCCCGGAACCTGCCGCTTTTCCAAATGCAGCATCTGCTTGTGCGCCCGCTTCCCCTTCTCTCCTCCCCGGACCGGCACCGACAGGTAGGACACCCTCGCACCCACCGAAAGCGGGCGATGGGGGTGGCAGATGTCCGTTAGGTCGGGGTAGATTTCGCTGATGGTCGCTGACGCGGGCAGATGAGGAGACGGTGACGCCGGGAGATTCCAGGAATCCCGGATCGTCGTCAGGAATGTCACGCTGGTCTCCATGAGACTGCAACAGGGACGCGCATTGCGCCGCAGGCAGATACAGCAGATGGATACTTGGTTCCATTCTACTTAATACTAATATCTCCTGCATCACCCGCAGTATGCAATAGATTTAAGCCGTCATCCTGCACTCATTTCACAGCCTCGTTTGTCTTTTCTTCCCATTTGACAGCAATTTTTCGTGGAAAAGTTGACGTTAACATTAATCAAATTAATTAGCAGTTTTAGGGTTTCAGCTTTTAAGTGCAAATCCAGATTGACTGAACAGCACCGGAGGAAATATGTTCATCCGAGTATCCTCTACTGTGCAGTAAATTCTAGTTACTCAACAGTTTTGTGTGTTATTGTTTGTTTTAACGAGTATTAGAATGTTGCCGGATATCAGCAGGAGTTTTGGAGAAACAAAATACTTGTGCTTCTCAGCCTGTCCTGGAAGGTCACAAAAAAATGGATAGAAGAGGATTGAAAAGGGAACAGGGAAACACCCAGACTCCACGCAAACAGTGACAGATTAGCTATTATTTTAGCTGAGTTTTACTATGATCTCATATTTTGGGAAGCTGCAAGTTAGACAAACACATTTTAAGAGTCATTTGAAGGTCCCCTTTGAAGTTGAGCCATTTTTAATCAAGAGGACAGCAGAATGTCAGTCATGTGTCACTAATACTACGGTTTCCTACTGCAACGTTGTGATTACATCCATTTTAAACTCGTACAGTGATTCCCAGACGGTTCACATTGCCCCTATAGGACATCGTTCATCATTGGCCTTTTCCCAGGAAAAGTCGGAGCCGTTCGCTTGACAAAATGCTTCACTATCGTGAAAGCAGGTCGATGGCTGAACATCGAGAGACCACCTCGCTATTTTCTACTGGGCAGGCAGAGCGCAGTATCAAGCTGTCTGAGTCAACACGTAATTGGAAGTAGTGAGTTTGAGGAACGTTTCAGTTTTTTATTGTTTACAGGACGCAAGCGCCAATGCCGAGCTCCAAATTATGCTTAAGGTATTGTGTTTAAGCTTTGCTTTGCCCCCCCCCCCAACTCCAGCCCATATGTACACAACGATATTACTCCGATAATTCACCAGAACCTTCCTGAATATTGTGGTGCAGAGTTTATATTCATCTCATTGTCTTTTTTAGTTTTCTTTTTTTACATCTGAATCCAAAGCAGGAACTTAACATCGTTTTTTTTTTGCCATCCTTCTGTGGTGAATAAGCCTAGACGCACTTGTGGGAAAGCCTCCATTTATTGGGATGTGTCTCGGCACCGCTGGTTGCGTAACCTCCGTTTCCTCGCTGTGCGCGCTGATGAAAACTGCAGTGCTGCTCTGTTTAATCAAATCAACGGCAGCCGACACGAGCAGAAGCTGATCAGATTCTGCCTTTACACTAAAGACATTTCCCAGATTTGTCTGCGACGACAAGGATTTGCCTATTGTCTAAAGTCTCGCTGATGCGGCCCATATGGAAGAGAGGCACTTTTAGGCTAGAGTCCATTTCTAAATATAGTTCAGCGTGCACCCATGCGTATCTGTGCACGTTTGTGTGAGAGAGCGTGCAAAGGGTTTTGGGGTACTATTTATTTACAGCTCAGCCTGTGGGAGATGGCCAGCAGAGAGGGCAGGGGGGCATGGGAAGACCTCCGCTCCGCCTCACGTGTCATCCTTTTTGAGTCCTCCTCTGTGTGTGGTTACATACACACTGTGTGTCGTGTCGACGCTGCTGAAAATAGATTCGGTTGCGACTGTAAGGAACAATCCCTGCTCCTGTACATTTCCAAGTGGAGGACAAGTCCTCCTTGAGCACAAGGATGCTGCTTGCAAGGGCCAACTCATTCATCACAAACTTTTACTGACTGTGATTTATCGTTTCCAGACACTTCATGGAAGTTGACAATTGTGCCAAAGTCGGTTCTTGCGAGAAACTTAACAACAAGTTTGGTGCATATTAACCTGATTACAACCTCATTTGAAAATTAATATTAAAGGCGCAGTGCAGCGTTTTGGGGTGGCGTGCAGGACACGCCCACTGGCCGCTGTGGCCAGGGAGGACGAAGCCAATGGTGCATCAGGTGCAACAAACATGGAGGCACAAAGGAATGTCAATTTCTCCTGACATCATGACATCATCACAAATGTGATGGGAAAATGGTCCAACGGGTCAGCAAATGTGTTGGACATGTCAAAAACCATTAAAGTCTCAGTGGATTCTAAGGTGATCCATTTCCAGTAACAAGGACCTTGTTGGAGGCCCATTTTAAAACCTCATCTGTCTTCTAACTGTGTTGTGTTGTTTCATTATTAGACCTGGATTGCGTCTACTTGCTGCTTCTGTCAGACCAGCAATTTATGCGTCCAAACATACATGGTGAGGTTGTGAACACACCACGGTGTAATTACCGAGGGAATTTCAGTATCTGCTAGAACCGCGGGTGTTCCACGGTGAGAATTTAACACTACAGAGAAAAGGAGATGAACAAAAGAACTGATAATTCATCCAAAAATGAAAATGGACTCATTATCTAGTGAGAAAAAGGCTGAAGGCGGAACAAAATCCTTTCGCTGTTTACCGAAAGGTAAATAGACTCGCAGCAGCAAAATGGTGCCTCTTCAAAAGGAATAAAGGTGCTATGTTGTGAAATCTGATGCCAGTTCTGTCACCTTTCCTTTGCCACATTGTAATTAGATATATTCCCAGCGCGGCGTTTCCTCAGCACTTTCTACCTGGAGAGAGATTTGTATTTAAGTGTCTTGGTGTCCACCTCATTTGGTCCCCATAAACAGATAGATCTCACTGCTTTTATGCTATTAAATAACCAATAGAAATAAAATGACCACGAAAATAAAGGCCGGTTCTCCCTCTGTCCACTGGCCCCCTGCTGTTCATCCACCCTCAATAGGTATTAAACAGAAATGTGAACAATACGGGCTCTCATTACAGGAGGTCACGCTCGCAGGTACACATGACACACGCCCCTCCCTCCCGCTCTCCCTCGCCCTCCTTCCTCCACTCACTTCCTCCCTCCTTTAATTTGTTAAATAGACGGAGCCCCGCGTTGATGCCTCCTGTTCGTTCCTCTCAGTGCAGTTTCTCAACCTTTCAAGATGAGTTTGAAGGTAACAGATGTGCTCATCACGCCACGCGGGAAAGCTCGACTTCATCTGCCGTCCGCCGCCGTTCCTGGCTGTTTAGGTTATATTTAGGGTCCCCTATGTCTACCAGATCGCCACTGCCAAAAGGATTATCCGTGGGGAAACTTTCCTCGGCATCATTACCACATTCCTCCTCTGTCGCCTTTTTTCCTGTGAGTAAGTCTCTGTCTTACTGGTCTTTGATTTCACCTGCATGGCTACTGTAGAGCATGCAAGGATTAGCTGGAAGCGCTTGACATTTTCTGAAATACTCCAGATTTACGCTCCTTTCCCATGCTTTGACTTGAGCTTTAAATACCGTAGCGACATTCAACCTCTACTGCAAGTATTAATGTGTCAGGCTGCTTTTGAAACGGGCTCAAGAGTCAGGACATGGAAAGACATTAAAGACGTCCGGTTCACCACAATATCATCAGTATTTTCATACAGGCGTCAACATGCAGAGATCTGGATGGACATATTAGTTCATTTAAGAACTATGAGTCACATCAAAGGGACGTCTCTCTTTTAGAACCCCTGTTTCACAGATAATGGATGATGCAAATCGGTTTCAAACAGTAATATTGGCAAGAGTGAAAACGTGCGCACAGTTAAGCTCTGTTATATGTGTAATATGTCCACATCTGCAGGAAAGCCTCAGCGTTGAACGCTGCACAGCTCTGCGGCCGCTGCAGCTTCACTTTTATAGCTGGATGAACTCATTAGGCAAGAAATCCAACATCATCATCATGGAGCTCTTCCTTTACTGGGGATAGTGCACATCGGTTCATCTAAACCTGCTGACTTATTCAATTTGCCTGGATGCTAAAATGCTCCCAAAATGGTGGACATTTGAAGCAGACCCAGAGTCCTCATCATTGTTGATTTCGGCACATGAAGAGAGCTCAGAGAACATTACGTGCTGGTCCAGCTGTCCTGCCATTTTCAGCGTAACTGACCACTTTAAAGGTAAACACAGTGAACTTTACGACATCGGCAAACATTATAGCATCAGCCATCTAATCACTTTTCTATAAAGTAATTGTGTTAAACATGATTGACTGCACTATATAAATACGTAAAACATGAATTGAAGTGCTTCCGGGAGCAAAAAGCAAAGACTACAAATACATTTTTGACATCAGTGTTTTACATCTTATGTCAACTCCCCCAGGAAAGCTTATCTGGCTTTCCCAGACCTAACCTAACATTTCCAATCATGCTACGTTGCATTTGGTTCAACCACATTTATGTTACAGAATCTTGTTTAGGTGTAAGACGCTGATACCTGGCAACCAGAACTATCAGCGTCTCCCATCAAATGGATAAAATGTAGCTAAATGTAAAAATGTTAAACAAATATTCAGTGATAAAAAAAATGTTACAAACTCAAAAAGAGGGGACATTTCAAACTTTACAAGAGCTCCTGGCACGTCTCATAGGCCCTCCCACTGCAGCGCGCTTCACACGTGCCTTTTTCTGTACATTTGTGACAGCTGTTCTCCTCTATGCAAAACATTTAGGCGACATCCTTTCATGAATTATTACCCATCCCGCCGTACACGATGTTTTCTACAAGTCTATGTCCTGTTTCACCACCTTGGCCAGCTGTTCTACGGAACCGTCCAGCAGCGTTCACTTTTATGCTAGTGGAAAACTCAACATTTCTGCGATGGCCACGCCCACGCCACATTTCTGACCAATCGTGCAACAGGTGGCGGAAACCAGTCCAGAAAAAACCTCTGCCTGGAGAACAAGCTGTGGGAACTCCCAAACTAGCCAAAAAATGGAAAAGCAAATTTTCCTCTTACAGCCCTGGGAGTGAGAACAGAGCATGTAAAAGCCTTAACTCTACCTTATATTACTTACAGCAGTTCATTTTTCATTGCTCTGTCAATAGGAAATGAAGCAACAGTTACCAAGAGAGTAATTATGAGACATTTTCACACTTAAGTGAAGTTCTGGAGCTTTTGCCAAACTGCTGTTTATGTTTTTTATTGGTTGCAAACACCCTCCAAGCCTTGCAAAATGCCATTTCATTACAGGGCAATACTCACTGTAAATGTATTTTTATTTCACTCTTAAAAATGTTGAATCTCATGTTTGTATCAGTCCCTTGAGCTCACTAAAGACAACTGTTAATGTTTCATTGATAAAGAAATGTGGAGATTAGCCGGTTTTGATAACTAAAGTGCAGCAGCCTGTCGTCCTCCCCAATAAATCTTCCAGAGAGCAGAACCTTACTACCGCCAGTCCCTGGAAAAACACAGCTTGTCGTCCTCTTACACAAATATAAGGAGTGAATGGAAAAATTCTGTTTGGCCAGTGGAAATAGCCCCTGAGAAAAAATAACCTGACCATGTTAATTCTGAGGCCGCAGACGAGTGTACCACATCCATTAAAGTGCCGGGAGAGAGATACCATCAATGAACCCAAGCACTCATTCCAACAAAAAAAGAACACAGGATGCAGCACAGAGAGGTTCTACCTCCAGTACATGTCATTAATAATTACTATGGTTATTCTCTATCAAACAGCAAA
Organism: Takifugu rubripes; assembly: GCF_901000725.2. Lineage (NCBI taxonomy): Eukaryota > Metazoa > Chordata > Actinopteri > Tetraodontiformes > Tetraodontidae > Takifugu > Takifugu rubripes. The sequence continues at coordinate 11,116,260 of NC_042303.1, read as the reverse complement.
ACTAGAAAAGGCTGCTTTGGCCTTTAGGCTAATCAGCTACAGTTTATCACTATTTATACGTACGTAAGTTATCTTCCAAAATTAGCGATACACTCCATGAGTCCTCTTACACCCCCCCACTCTCACACACACACACAGAAAGGTTCTCTTCCATTTCTCGCTCTTCTTTCTTTGTGTTTGCTTTGTTTATTTTTTCCTGGGTGTTTTCTATATTTCATCCAATAGACAGCACGGGTGCTATCTTATAATGGGATTTCGTTAGATAGTGGAACTTTGTCATGTGTTACCATGGTAATTCCTATTCAAGGAGAGTTATTTGTCTTATGTGTGAATTTGGGTCTGTGGGCCAAACTAGTTCCATTCTTATCATCAGGAAAGTTGACTGACAGATCAACATATTTCGAGTTCATCGCTCATAATTGCTGTCTGGACACATCCATCCATCCATCCATCCATCATCCATCCATCCATCCATCATCTATCCATCATCCATCCATCCATTGTTCCTTCCATCCATCCTTCCATCATCCATCCATTCATCCATCCTTCCTTCCACCATCCATCCACCCATCCATCCATCATCCATCCATCCATCCACCCACCCACCCACCCATCCATCCATCCATCCATCCACCCATCCATCCATCCATCCATCCACCCAGCCACCCACCCACCCACCCACCCATCATCCATCCATCCATCCATCCATCCATCCATCCTTCCTTCCTTCCTTCCTTCCTTCCACCATCCATCCATCCATCCATCCATCCATCCATCCATCCATCCTTCCTTCCACCATCCATCCATCCATCCATCCATCCTTCCTTCCTTCCACCATCCATCCATCCATCCTTCCATGTATGCTGTGTGGGCCATTGCAGCAGTGGTGATATTTCTGCGCTGATAATTCTATTGACCCAAGCTAAAGATGGATAACGTGCCGCCACTTTTACCAGAGTGGAGCCACTTGAACCAGTAGGCGTTGCGGCGCGGCAGTCTTTTTGCGGTTGAAGTCATTTGCAGTCAGACTGTCCATTGTAATGTCTCTGGAGAAGAGATCTGTGGGATTGTGAGTCCACCCAATCAGCACAGAGATTAATCAGCTCAGCCATCAGTCACGAAGTTTCACAACATAATGGTTGTCGTGGTAAAAGTTCTTGAATGGATGTAACAGCTTAGATATCTGTTTGAGTGCACAGCTAAGAGTCATGGAGATACAGTTCACAGGAGTTCACAGAGATCTTCCTTGTCATTAGAGTGATGATTAATGATGATGTGTTTTACTGTGTACAGTTAATTGGTCTAAAAGAGTACATATTGAAGTCTTTACTTTAAACTGCATTAGCATTGCAGTGGTTTAATGTATGGCAATACAGGCTCTATGACGCTGCTCTTTGGCTAGCTGAGCAACCAGTTGCTATAAATAACTAAAAGAAACAGCAAGTACAGTTGATGATACATTTTCCGAGTTACTTACATCGTTTACAGCATCATTCTTATTTCTTAAAGATTGTGTGTAATTATACAGATGGACATTTCTTGGAGATGTGTCGGTCAATAGAAATGGTTAACAGCTCAGTTAAAACTGAGAAATAACAACTCATTCTGTTGCTCTTTGTTTTCCACTGAACTGGGAAAATGCAGACGTTGTGTAAGACGCTGGAATGTACCTGGCAGGTCACCACCCCACTGCAGGGCGCTAAAACCTAGAGGCATTTCTGGTTTCCAATCAACCCATACGCCTTGTACGATGTCAGCAGCTTTACTTTTACCTTCTTTTTTTTCTTTTTTTTGCATATTTTATCACTTCATAAGCCCGCCGGGGAGTTTGCTATGGTCAGCAACCTTACATCTAACAGTCACTGAGCGTTGCTGGGGAGTGTTGCAGTGGGAAGGGATCTCTTCCCTCTTCCTGTCCCTCCTCATGCATCGACACGTTGTTGAAGGTGTCTTTGCCCTTCATAAGCACATAGGAAGGATCATTCATGTGGTTCATAATTATAGACTCTGTATGGATAATGATTCATCTGACCTGTATATGACCAACTACGCCTGAAGTCGAAGCAGCAGCAGGTTAATCAATAATCCGGCAATATGTGGAAAATCAGATTCATTTATTTCCCTGTATCTCTTCTTCTTTATTCCTGTGGCCATCCAGCCATCCTTCCCGGCTTTTTAAAATTCTTAAGTCAGTTTGCGGCAGTGAATCTGCAGCAGGCTAATTAACCTCTCATCATCATTACACAGCAGAGTTCTACCCTCTGCTTTAAATGTTCTCTTCTCTTTCTTTCTTCAGTTACATTGCAAATAAAAGGATCCTCATCAGTTTTAAAAATATACCCCTGCTCCTTCCTTTTATGTGATGAACTGTGCCAAACTGTATCATAGAAGAACATGCCCTTGGTGTGAGCGTGATAGGTTTGCACTGAAGCGCTGCAACAGCAACCAGCAGTAAGTGAGCAAGCTGACTATTTTGTGTATGATTTTGTAATTGTAGAACAGGTCAAAAAAACAGATCCCCTGTGTGTGTATGTGTGCGTGCGTGCGTGCACCCTTGTGTGCGCGTGCGTGTTTGGGGGCTGTACTTTCATGTGGGAGCCTATGCGAGCTACCGTTTCTCTCAGTGCCAGATCAGTTGCATAGCAACAATTACTTTTTAGAGCATAAAATATTTCAACACATACTGTGAACACTGCACACAACCCAAACTACAATTTTAAGTTGGAACGATTAGAAATAATTAGATTGGAGGTGATTTAAGAGTATTCACAGTGTAAACGTGATAACTTTGTGTTAGTTGAGAGGATTATTATTATTATTATTATTGTTGTTGTTGTTGTTAATAACACCACCACTGATAAGTGGGGGTATACTGTATGTTTTGTGAAATGTGACATCGCTGTGTTTGATTCCCTTTTAAAGTAACCCTGGATCCTTTAATTACAGACCGTCATGCTCATTACTGCTCTTTCTTGGTTAACCACTAAAAGCCCATTTTCACATTACGATGTGAAAATGTTGATTGAAAGTGAAGAATTCACGTTCCTGTCATCATGTTGCAGAGCTCGCCTCAGATGAGGAGTTTGCTGCACTCCGAGCTAAGTGATCTGCAGCTGCACCACAATCTCCACAATGTTGTTGGGTGGGGAAAAAAAGTCACAACCAAAAGACTTTAAAGATTAATTGATTGTGAAGAATATATGCTGATGTGAGCTGATAACTAATGACTTCCCTCTAAGGTCATTCTCCACTGTGTCAGCAGTTGCTACAATCCATTGCAAATGTGTCTGACATCCTAATGTATTTTTTTCAGACCTGGTGGCCACAGGTTTATTCCAGGCTGTAGAATTTTTCAGACGCTCCAACAGGCTGGATTCAGCAGCAGTCGGCACGAGCGACAGCCTGGTTGGGCTCCGTCTATGAAGATGTCACTTGCCGTGCTTCAAAACAGGAGTGAACGTTGCTAATGTTTAGATTTTTAAATTGATTTGTTCATTTCGTTGCTGCAACATTGCTGCAATCAAAACCTGCCAGTAATTTTCCATTCAGCTTGCCAGCCGCTATCACTTCATCAGCTTAACCTCACTCCCCAGTATTTAAGCTGCTACTGCCCACTCGCTCTCAGCCAGATTGTTCTGTGCACTGCAATACAAAGCTCTGTCCCACCAGCCTCTGACTAACCTGATTTGATATTTCCCCTGGGAAAAACACCTCTTGCTCTTTTTCTTCACCACAAATTCACCCCAACTTGTGCCTTTTATCTGCTGTACTTCTGGTTCAGCTTTACAGTAGAATCATAACATGCTAGTACAATCTAAATGGTTGTTTATCCACCACTTACAAACTTATACAGAACTGGTGCGACTGGTTTGCGTGGGACTGCTGAATTCCTCTTTAATTGTAATAAAACTGGAGCCCAGCTCATCGTTTGCCTTCATCTTAAAGCCAACTAAAACCTACATCAGGAAAGTTCTTGGGACATATGACCATATGCCAGGGAAACATGACAGTGGCTGATTATCCCATTTACTTCCACTTCAAGGCCTCCCCCTGCCATCTGTGATACGTGGATTGGCAATGTCAAAGATAGACCAGTCTCTTTTATTCTTTTACCTTCTCAATTACCAGAGTACAAACTGGGAGAGGTGTCAGCCCTCAGTGTGATCAAGAGGGACCACTGCTGAAAAAGTTGAGTTTCACTTTCGATGAGCGTATTTACCTTTTAATTACTGTACACTGAACTGTGTTCTCTGCCTTGTAATATATTCCTGAGATTGACCCGCTGTAAAGGACTGCAAAGCTTGTCGCAAATGATCCCATGCTTCACCAGAAATATTGGGCTTTTAAAGAGATGCACGACACACTCGGCGCGTTCAGAGGGTTTTATATGACTGCCAATTGATTTTATGAAGAAAGTAATCACATCATGTTCCCTGGTCTGTAGCCAATGGATAACTAATGCACACCTCCGGCCCTCAGCTTCAGCTGAAGCATTTGCAGCCCTCACCTGTAAATGAGATAATCAATTGAACTGTTGACTGTGCCTGTACATTAGTATAAATGAAAAATTAGCATGTATTATTACCATATTGAATAGGAGTTTAATAACAATTTCCTAAACTCAATTCACCCTCAGTGGAGACGAGAGAGGTCGCTATCACTGCTCGGCTCAACGTTTCAAAGCTGTCACGCATATCAAAGATGAGATATTGTCTTTTATGTATTCAGAGCAGTAAATTGCGTTGATTGTCTATTGATAAAATTTAAATTTGCCTCAGGGACCTCTGAGTTGGCCTTCTGTATTATGAGGGAGGAGCTTTAGGTCAGCAGTCCATCAGTCTGTCAGGTACCAGCTGACATGCTGCTCATTTGATTTATTGACACCTTGAGATGGGAACAGAATGAAGGCAGTGATGTTGGGCACGAACTAAGTCTAGATAATTGGATTATTTGGATATATGGACAGACACGTGGTTGAACCAAACTAGGTTTGTCAGTAGAAAGATACGATAGCAGATTTTGTATTAAACACAGGTTATTTTGGGCTATGTGTTTTCTTCATCACTGTAACGTCGCCCTCTCCTCTCTCTACCCTTGTCTTTGGGCTTGGTATGCAGGGATCCTGTCAACCTGTCCCCCCATCTGTAGATGGTGGGTGCATGTTCACACATGCGTTCTTGCGCAGCTTTAAGGCTCGTGCGTTTCCGTTCTTCATGGTTAACCTTGGGAAGGAAGATAAGTTGCTCTTAAAGCAAGAACTGAGAAATTAACTCAGCAGTAGAGAGAGATACAAGAGAGGGAGAACTGGGCGGTTTGATGGGACCCTCAACACTACATGTGTCCCGTGATTAAAGAGAAACTCCGCCCACCTGGGCCCTCTAATGCATTTGAAGAGCGCAAACTCCAGCAACTGAGAATAGGGGAAAGTCAGTAAAATTTCTAAAAGTGCAACAGATTTGGGATTATTTTTTGAGGTGGGCAATGTCCCCACTTCAGTCACATGGATGACCAACATTAGATAAGAGAGAGAGAGTGTGTGTGTGTGTGTGTGTGTGTGTGTGTGTGTGTGTGTGTGTGTGTGTGTGTGTGTGTGTGTGTGTGTGCTGTTTACCTGTCTTCAGGCCTTTGGGTCTTGCCTCATTGACTTGATTCTCCACCTTACACCCAGACGCAGTGTTTCCCCTACTGCAGCACTCAGAAGATGGGCTCAGGCCTCACAATATAAAGCTAATGCTGATTGTGTTTGATGGGGGCTTTTGAGGATATGAGAACTTATCATGAGGCAAGCTTTTCACCTGATGGGAAGGAGGGAAAAGGTCATTTAGTGAATGATGAGCCTATATGGTGAGATATTGCTGGCTGCTTAAACAGGATTCTTAAATGGTTACATTTAATGGGTAACATAACTAGCCAAGATGTTGCATTTACATTCCTAAATTTGACATTGCCAAAGCAGTTAAATGTGAACAATGGGTCTGCTTATGGGCTTTAAGTAGGTACAAGATGACGTAACTATTAAATTAGGTTCATAATAGATAGGTAATGGATATATCGTGATGGTGTCATGTTTCAAATAAGTTAAAGGGGACTGGAAAGTTTAGGCTGTCTTGTCTCTGCAGGGCTGTCTGCCCGTGTCGTCTCTCTTTCTCCCAGGTTTTGGTGCACTGCAGCTCTGACTTCCCTCCGACATGCTGCATTGATATTCAGGGTTTGCCTCTGAACCCCATTTCTGTGTGGCTGTGGTTCCGTTCCAAAAAAAGACATTGGTTCTATGACAAGTTTCTTTACACGCAATATATAACCCAGCAAACATTAACTACTGTGTAGTAAATGTTTTAAAAGGCCACCTCAGCTTAATTACCTGGTTGAACTGGTCTCCCCTGCAGTAATAAATCAGGTCCAGGCACACCTGGATGTTTGCAGTGCTTGAAGTTTTGTAAATAACCAAAAACATAGAGCCAGGTTTTAACGCGTTACACAGTGGCTCATTTTGTCTTTACTGTACAGAAGATTGCAGCATTAATGAGGCGTCTACAACAGTTCAGGTACGTCAGCACCTTTCATGCATCATATTAGCTGTGCTGACAGCCGCACGTGTAGATCTCAGCTCCAAATGTTCTCAAGTGGGTGTTGAATGTGCCGTCCTGTATATGATGCCTATGGATTACACCCACCAGGCATAGCAGGGGAGAGGAAGAGTGTGTGACACAGCAAGTTGAAAAAGCAAGCAGCAGCAAGAAAGAGTGAGAGAGGAGGAGCACTTTTAACCCGAAAAGCCGTGGCGCATCCTTCATGTCACCTTCTCTGCCTGTTAACGTTACAGGGTGCCATGGTTGATAGTAACGCGACAGCAGCATGCTGGATGGATGACTGGCTGGGGCCTTGCACTTGTATGTGTGTCCTGCTTGACACACACACACACACACTTCACACTACAGCAGCATGTCCTGCAGCTGCTGGGGCACGCTGAATGCAAGCTCATGTCTCCCATTCGGGCATCCCAAAGATGTGAATGAAGCAGACAGTGATCTGTGTCCTTGAATGTTACCCCCTCTTCTTCTTGCCTGTCTTCCATCGCTGCGTCCCCTCTCACGTCCTTGTGTACTGCCTAATTTCACACCCTTCAGTCTTGTTTCTGCATTTTCCTCATTTCCCTATTTTCAGTTTGGCTGTTTTTCCCTCCCTCTTGTTGGACCTGTAATGCTGTGACCTTTATCCCGAGAAAGAGGTAAATGATATGACGCTTTTCATTGAGATTAAACCCTTTCTCTGTTTTCATAAAGCCAGCCATCAGTTTTATCTATCCAACTGTTTTATTCTCCTGCCTAATCAGCTCTGTTGAATTAAAAAAAATCTATTTTTTATTTTATTTTTAATATTATGCAGCATTGTTCACACACCTATATACTACCACCCCTGCAGTCTGTCAAAATGGTACAGGCTATGCATTGAGACAGCCCCAGCTGAGGCAGTAGCAGTGAGTGTGCAGCTTAGCAAGTCTCCACATTCACACACTCACACACACACACACACACCTACATCCACATACACACACATAGGGCACACGACCGTGGTGCTTAGTCTGCTGCTGCATGCGCCAGCATCACAGAATCTTGAGGTTGGAGGATTTCCACGCTGTAAGCTTCCTGTCACGTAAGTATGTACGCCGTGACAATGCATGGATGACTCATCTGTTCGTCTGTCTTTAATGCACTCTTTTATTTTGGTCTGTTTTTTCAGTACATTCACTCATTCACCTGCGCGCATGAAGGGTCCGCGATATTCGTCCATGAATCTTTGTGCGCTTTCATGTTTTCACACCTTCAATTCAATTGCTGTTTTGTGAATATGTAAGTGAACTGTCGGAGACTTGTAAAGGTGGTCTGAGATATATGTACAGTAAGAGGTGGATGGGCTGGATATGTATTCAGATTCTTCTTTCCTGATCTCCTTTTTTGGAGAAATTAAGAGTTTCTAGAATGAACGCCTCTTTTCTGGTGACGGCACATTTTATGTAAACAAGGAAACCTGGTGACAGGTTCTGCCACATCAGTGGGCTTAGCTTCCATTAGGGACCATATATATACAGTATATATGTATATACTGGCTGGGAATCTGTCCTCACTGCATTTGCTCTTATCTTGTGGAATTTAATTACCTTTCTATAATGTCTGATTTTATGGATGGCTGGTGGTGGCTAGTGAGTTTTGTGTCAGTTTGATTTTTAATGAAACCAAGTGATTGGTTAGTAGTTTATCTGGTTTACTGTCACCTCATTTGACAGCCAACCAGTTAGTCAGCGAGGTGACTGGGACAGACTGCATATACGGAGACATCCCAGTCAAACTAGTCAGTCAGTCTTTAACAAGAAATCAGTGCTGTCAGTCATTTTGCTTCACTTTAAGTCTCGTTAATCCTAAATTATTCAGTCATTAGACACACTGGTAGCTCCACCACTGTGTGAGGTTCGCATGGCAGGGTCATCTCAGCCGTAACCTTCAATGCAGCAAGATGGGTTTGGGGTAGACGGATGGTTCAGAAACGATAAATCAGCCCGGCTTCTTTTTGATTTCCACCAGTCTTTAGATTTCACCCAGAAATGAAGATCTGAAGCCGATCTCAGCTTTTGGGTTCAGGGGGTTACCCTCTGTGGACCTTACACATTCATATCTGACCTATATTCACGTCTACAGTTTAGAGTAACCAATTAACTGAACATGCATATTTTTGGGTCAGGGGAAGATGGGATTTCCAGAAAACCCACCCTTGGCATTGGGAAAATACAGGACATTCCTCTGGAATCAAAAGAGCTGCCAAGAATACTCTACTATCGGATGAAATGCAGTTACAGCTTTAATTATTATAACACAGTAGCTTCATAATAAGAAAGTCTGGGGTTGGATTCCGGCTAGGCATGGAGTTTGCATGTTCGCCCTGTGCCAAGCACCTGATCCTACTCCTCCAGTTTCCCTCACGGTCATGAAACTTTGATTTATTTTGATAGGAGGCAGACCACACATGGCAATATTACATCTTGCCTTGTCCCATCGGTGCACAGTGCACAGTTGTCTCTTTTCTTTCCTCCTTTGAGGTTTTCTCGTTAAGACCCATTTTACAGTCCACCACCAGGAAGCGATGGTCTAATTTTGGGTTACCAGTGCTTTCATTGTGTCAGCCTCCACACAAGACCGATGGAGTCAATCAAGGCACGTTGGACCATTTTCCAGTGTGTCAGGCTTTTTCTTTTTTTTTTTATAACAGACCAACCCATTGAGGAATGCTGTTTTCACAGGTTCAATTGATCCACCAAACTGTTTATTTGTAGCAGTCCATAGATGTCAAAATACAAGTAAAATAAGCAGCAAGGGTAAAGTTGCCTTTTCCTCATCATTTATAGGAATCCACGCTGTCATCTCTTCTTTTTCTAGCATGCAAGACACCCCCACTTGGTTGTGCACATGAGTCAAAGAAAACCTGAATAATCATGCAAAACTGTTCCGTTCTCATGCCTGTGTGGCCACCTTGGCCTATGATAACTATAGCCTATAACTATAGTCAGCACCAAATGTAGTCTTTGATGCACTATTCTACGTGTTCTGGCACCTTTTTGTCAGAAGTGGCATCGACATGAACAGGAAATAAAGCAGTATTGACAAATCCAGCAGAGTACCAGACTAATTTTAAGCCTGCTTTGCCGTTTAGTCTGTATAAAATTAAAATAATTATCCTATTAGATGGGTAGCTCCCCAATGAGTTCCACTATCTCACTTGGAGCAAACAGAGGACAAATAATCGTCTTTCCTGTCTTCAACTCCCCTTGCAGCAGTAACTTACTGTCACCTCTCCTTGTCCTGTCAGCTTTTATTGATAGAAGGAGCATGGATTGTACAGTAAAATGTATTATTAGTAAATGTAATGAATAGTGGTAATGCATAGTTAACAAATGTAATTTATGTGCCCATTATTTGGAATGTTAATATAACTAGCATACAATAGACTTCAAGGTGATAAATGGAACTAATCTGAAGGCAAATTGCTTGAAGCAAAGTAGAAAACGTATGCAGCATCTGTAGATCCTGATGGAGTGGGCTTTTTTGTTTGATTTGCTTCCCTTTTTTTGATTGCCAAAAATAAAAACACATAAAACCACTTATATCGCTAACATACAGACTATAACATATTCTAAGAGTGCTGTGTTGGAGGAATGTTGTGAGTGGTAGAGAGATACCGATTAGCGCCTTAAACACACATTATATATAAAACCGAAGCCAAAACTAAATTGGATATTATCCAGCTGAAGCTCGGTTTAAAAGGAAAAGGCCGTGACTGTAAGGGAGGTCGAGTCATTTGCAGCAGGCTGGTTACAGCAGCAGCAGTTAGATCACCGGTTCTGTTGGTCCAGTTCACAGCTGAGTCCTGCACGTGCACTGTCTGTCTCCCTTACAGGACTGGTGCACAGTGCAGCCGGACACATCAACATCCCTAAGTGCTGTTCAGTGCGGGTGTGTGTGTTTTAAAGAAGAATTACTCCCTGCCACTGCATCCTGGACACAGAGAGAGTATGATGCATGGGCTGGTTGTCTTGGAAACAAACATGCGTAGTAAAAGTGTAGACAAAAAGACTAGCGTGCACATGCATGTGCCTTCCAAGGGAAGAGGACATGATTGCCTTCACGGTACCCGAGACGTTGCCAAACAAGGGAAAATATCCCATTCATATTTAATAGAGATGAAAAATGATTGAGCAGCATTGCTAAGAGAACATTTCTAGCTCTCATTGATCTAGTTTGGTTCTTCTTATTTCCCCTGCATAAAACAGTGGCTACAAAGTATAAACAATACCATATATGCATTAAACACCACAAAGCATAGGGTTTATAGAGATTCTTTTATAAGTAGGCCTCCTTATAGGGTCTCTTCTGACGTACTGTACACTTTTTTAATGTCCCATTTTATCAGCTGTGTTTATGCAAAGTTAATGTCAAAACCTTTGTTAGATAGTATTAAAAATGTATAAAAGCAGAGACGATTAATTGGTTGTTTCCCCTTTTCCATGAAGCATGCATATTAAAAATGCATTTTTGTCAGGAGATAGTGCAGCTGTAATCTAATTTATTCTGTCAAACACTCACTTTTTTTTGACTAATATTCTGGATCTGGGTTCCTGCTGCGTCTGTGTAGTTGAACTCTAAAAATTGGGTGTGATCCAGTTTTCTGCCTGTTTTGCTGTTTGTCATGATGAAACTCTTTTGAAGAAGCCTGCAAATCAGATGTGCAAATTTGGGGTCACGTAGCCACAAATAAGAAAGTAGCCACGTAAAAGCATCTTTTTATTCTCATATATTACAAATGACTTGCTAATTTTAATGCAGACCTCTCTGTGCTCTACATCCTCTGCTAAGTTAAGGTACATTAACACATTAGTTGGGTAAAAATGTAACCATTACATTCTTCATTCTGTCGACATGTTTAAATGTGAAATTATTTCATCAGTAAACACAGTTTTGAGCATTCCGTGCTGAAAATAGCGATGAGTCAGCAGTTCTGGGACATGGCTGTTTGCGTACATGTGACACTGTGCAGATTAGAAAAATCCCCATGAGTACGTTTGCCATCCCCTTGTTTTTTGCATGATTCTCAAGTATCAGGTGGTCTAATGGCTTCTTCGAGACGGATGGCAGCAGAGAGGAGGTGGAAACTGTCATTTTCAAGAGCACTTATGGAAAGGTCACTGCTTTTTTTTTAGTCTGCATGTCTTTTAAGACAGTCTTCAGTGGCCCAGTATTAGTGTTTTATTTTGTGATAAAGTGTCTTCTGAAAGGGTAATTTATGCATTGTTTATTGCCTTGGGCTTTTTTTTTTGTTTTGTTTGTGCCTTGGTTTAAAATTGCATTGAGAAGAAAAAAAAAAGTTACAAGGGTGTCATGGTTACCACATATATAAGTCATATTCTCTGTACAGCACCGTCTTTTTGACCAGCAATATATTTTAGCAATATAGCCTCAACAATAACTTATTATCTCTTTGCCTTCTCAAGGAGCTAGCAAATGTAAACTGAGACGTTCCCTGTAGAAGTGAAGTCAACACCGCATTATTGCTTCGATGTTATAGGTCCCATTCTCTAAGGCATGAGTCAGCATCTTGTTCACTGGAATTCAGAAATATATTTGTTATTAGCATGATTAGTATTATCATCAGTAGTAGTATACACCGTGTCCTCTACTGTCAGCAGTTTCATCTGATTTCAGCCCAATTACTGAACACTGGTGGTTGCTTAAAGGCGACGCTCCATGTGGCTGTTATATAACAAATCACCTCAAAGACAATATTAGCTAACATGCCTTTGGATGATGTGCTGCAGTCTTGCAGCTGTTATCTACTGTGGTGTGTGTCTGTGCTTGTTTGGGGGGGATTCCCTCTGAAGCATCGATCACCTGCTCGTGCTGGGTTTTTTCATCATTATTTGTTTCATTCCTCATTTATTTTGTACTTTTCCAGTACCTGCAATATCCATTAGTGAGGGCGATGAGGCATGTTAGAGTTAATTAACAACAAAGATTAATTCATTTATTTAATAATTCTCCTATGAAATGATGATGCGTTGTTGGGGGGGTGTACGGAGGGGTGCAGCAGTAGTTATGTCCTGTGCTAATTTTTGTCACAGGCAGGAGGAGCTCTATGTCAGGGCTGCTGCTGCTGCTGCTGCTGGTTCTGCTGCTGCTGCTGCTGCTGCTGCTGCTGGTGCTGCTACTGCTGCTGCTGCTGGTGCTGCTGCTACTGGTGCTGCTGCTGGTGGTGCTGCTGCTGCTGCTGGTTCTGCTGCTGCTGCTACTGCTGCTGCTGCTGGTGGTGCTGCTGCTGGTTCTGCTGCTGCTGCTGCTGCTGCTGCTGCTGCTGGTGCTGCTGCTGCTGGTGCTGGTGCTGCTACTGCTGCTGCTGCTACTGCTGCTGCTGCTGGTGCTACTGCTGCTGCTGCTGCTGCTGCTGCTGCTGCTGGTGCTGCTACTGCTACTGCTGCTGCTGCTGCTGGTGCTACTGCTGCTGCTGCTGCTGGTTCTGCTGCTGCTACTGCTGCTGCTGCTGGTGCTACTGCTGCTGCTGCTGCTGGTGCTACTGCTGCTGCTGGTTCTGCTGCTGCTACTGCTGCTGCTGCTGGTGCTGCTGCTGCTGGTTCTGCTGCTGCTGCTGCTACTGCTGCTGCTGCTGGTGCTGCTGCTGCTGGTTCTGCTGCTGCTGCTGCTGCTGGTGCTGCTGCTGCTGGTTCTGCTGCTGCTGCTGCTGCTGGTGCTGCTACTGCTGCTGCTGGTGCTGCTGCTGCTGCTGGTGCTGCTACTGCTGCTGCTGCTGGTGGTGCTGCTGCTGGTTCTGCTGCTGCTGCTGCTGCTGCTGCTGGTGCTGCTACTGCTGCTGCTGCTGGTGGTGCTGCTGCTGGTTCTGCTGCTGCTGCTGCTGCTGCTGCTGCTGCTGCTGCTGCTGCTACTGGTGCTGCTGCTGCTGCTGCTACTGGT